>NC_053450.1:104593789-104713789 GCF_015227805.2 Hirundo rustica
AAGGAAAGAAAAGAAAGAAGAAAGAAAGAAAGAAAGAAAGAAAGAAAGAAAGAAAGAAAGAAAGAAAGAAAGAAAGAAAGGCGTTGACATGGCATGATGATAGGCCTATCTTGAAAAGAAAGGTACCTGCTAATTAGGCAGGCATAGGTGAAGTGTAGTAGGATGTCACTGATTCCTGACAGAGAGGAGAAGAGGGGCCCCAAAGACTTCAAAATATGATAATCTCATTTTCTTCTGCACATTTAATGTCTGAATAGTTTCTAGCTTGGAGATAGATGTCAGAGAAATGCCTCTGGAGTCCAGGGAGAAACCATGTTGAGTTTCTGACTTGTGCAGATTTGCTGCCCTTGCTGTAAGGTACTGTCCAGCTTCCCTGGGAGGCATGTATTTGCTGTTCACCTAAGGATCAGAAAAGTTATTCTCTCCACTGAGAGTTTAATGGGTTTATTTTTTCAGATTAGATTGAACAAATGTGACTGACAGAGCCACTGAGAGCATGCACACCTGTATAGAACCTATTTGTTCTACTCTTCCTTCCTTCTCTAACATCACTCATTCTTTTTGATCAACAGCATAAAATGCCAAAAAAGACTTTTTCCAAATTGTATTTTTTCAGTGGGGAAAAAAAATCAAAATGATTGCTGTAACAGTGAAAAATATGTGGTCTTATTTACAACTAAGGCTTGTTTTTCTCTACACAATTTAAAAAATCAACTTTTAATTTAATTTTCTGCTCTTGTTTTTATGAAATATGCTGTCAGCAAACAGTCTAAGGCATCTGAAACAAGTTGCTTTTAAGACATGTTACTACAGAGATCAGGAAAATAAGAGCTAAGATATTTTCACTTTTTTTCTAAGCTATCACTGCCTTTCATCAGATTTTATCTTTCTTTTACCCTAAATTTCACTTTTGTTTTCTATTTCTGTAAATAAACCATCTTTAAAATACAAGCCTATGTTTGAAAGTTTTCATTCTATCTACTCTCATCTCTATTTTCTTCTTTTCTGGCAGTATCACAAAGCAATTAAATAATTTTATTCACAAGTCAAAGGTAAATTTCTAAAAAATTAATTTGGTTTTTAGACTTAAGTTTTAGGAGTGTCAGAGCAGAAGCTATGGTGTAGAAAAAACTGATGAGGAAAATCAAAATTACCACAAATACACTAAAAAAGTATGGAAATAATTTTAACTATAGTCATTGTTAATGACTTGAGCAGTACTTGCTTGAACTCACGCTTCCCAGATAATAACTTGCCACCTTCAAGATACTGACAGACTTCAACGACATCAATATTTTACCTTTTTCTAGTCATCACATGCAGAGCTAAAGAAACCAAAAGGTATCACAAAATGAGTTTTCAATCCAAGGCATTAAAATCCAAGCCTGCAAGTTCAGGGTGGAAGGAGATCCTTTCAGGTCAACCCCTAGACATATAATATTGGTTTCTGTGGGGTTTAGAGCAGCTCAGGCTTTCTGAGGCCTCTGTTAGGTTGCATAAGTGAAGGATTTATGTCCATGTCATCCATTTGAAAACCACTCAGGGGCATCAAAAGATGCGGGATTAAGAGAGAGGTTTTGATATGGGATTTATAAGCAAAGTGGTGAAAAAGACATAGTACAGTGAATATATACATAATAAAACCTACTTAAACAACCAACATGCAAACTTGAAAAAAGTATAGTTCATGGCTGGAAGAAAGTAGGAGACAAGAGGAAAAAATATAAGGAAGACTAATGCCCTTAGACACTCAATATAGAAAAGATATTGTCCTCATATACATTCTTATTTATCTTCACCCTCCTGCAGTTGGTGTATTACCTCCTTACACACAGCAGTTTCTTTCTGTCATGAAGGCAATTCGTTCCTATCCTGTCAGGCTCAGTTTTTCTTTCCTAGTGTCTCGAGACACTAGTTGCTGTCAAAGCAGTAACAAAAAGAACCCAAGAGGTTTTTTTTTGTCTGACACTTCCTGAAGTGTAGAATCATCACATCGGATATATATTTGGGATTAGGAAGACCAGCTTCTGTTATATGACCTCATACAGCCCAAGCTTTCTCTAAATCCTTGTCAAAAAAAATGTTTATGATCCCCAGCCTGCCAGGAGAAACACTGTTTGTTCTCTCAAGCCCAACTAACTTGTTTTCGATTATCTCCTTATTAAAGAGAAAGATTGTGCTTCATAAAGCAGTCTTAGATGTTGCAGAATTACTGCTTGAAACATAGAAATTGGAACAACTCATTTTTATTTCAATATTGGTATCCTATGCCTTATGAGTCATTGTAATGATTCCCTGTTGCCATCTGTACTGTGCTTAAACAAGTTAGGCATTTTCAAAGCTCTTAACTACAGTCACACTGGAATTAAAAATGCTTCTGCCGAAAAACACAAAACACAGCTAAAGAAGACCCTTAGCTGGCCTGTACTATCCTCTCTTATAGCAAATTTTGGAACTGTTTGGTTCTGGAATGATGCAAAACTCTGGCAGCATTTCCTGCTGAATAATCTTGCATTGTTACATTGGTCCACTTGTGTTTTTCCTTTTTAAAACACATTTACAACTTTGTTAATAAGGCACACAATTCAAGGTTGCAATCCTGACAAAAATTGTGTGGGTGAAGAGTTCCATGGGCTGATGGAGACAGTAAGTCCTGATTTCCAATATTTGTGTGAAGGAGGTATCCCCACAATTAAACAAACCAAAAAAAAGACCCCTAAACCACCACAGTTTGTTTCCATCTATGCTTTCTCAGCTGTGTGTGGCTTTATCCACAGTGTTTTTTCCTTACATCAACACTGACTCTCCATTCAAAGGGAAAGCAGCATTTAGATACAAAAGGTGTTTTTCCTCCTCTTCAAATAAAAGCCAATTTAAGTCTAGTGAGCTCAAGATTATATCACGTTGTGGTTGGGGTTTCTTTTAAATCCAAGTAAGCAAAAAATGTAAATTAAACACATTACTCTCATGAGTGGATATTCATAGTGGATATTCAAAAGTGGATATCTGCAGTGCAATTTGCTTTTGAAAACAGAACATCAGGGACCAACTCAAACCACCACAACTGGAACCAGGTTGATTTTGATTTTCTGTTAACCCAAACTGCACACATACACTTTGTAATTTGCAAATAAAATTCACTCCACCTGTAGAATATATCAATCTGAATATATATATATACATAAATAATACTCATTTAATGTTACTAGTGAGAAATCTTGATGCCCAGAAGACTTAAAAACTCTAAGGCAAATTGCAACAGTTTCAATATTTGAAATTTACTTAGTTTCATTCAACAACTTCTTTCTAACAGCATTTGGTATTGTGTGCCTCTGTCTCTCACTAGATGTATATGTTTATTTGTACAGAGAAATATATACAAACTTTTTTTTTAATACTTAAATTGTAAAGCAAGCATTATTTGTGTAAGTTAGCTATCCAGAATTATAAGATAAATACTCCACAGTCCATGAGTTATCTCACTAAAGCTAGTTAACAACATTTTGAGGCATAAATGAACATAGGTTTATTTAGTTTGCTCTATACTGCCCAGAACAGCTGCAAACATGTGCCTTTCAATGGGAGTTCAAAATTCCATGTGGTTCAAACACCTATAATTTGCTTTTCACAGTTGGTACTATTCAGGCCATACTTCCTGGCACATCCTCCCTTTCAAGTTGTAAAGAGGGTGGTGGAAGAACGAGAAACCCTGGAACCATGTATTTTCTGAAGCAGTACAAAAGATTGACCTTGGGTATTCCATCACACAGTGGGGTTTTGTCACATTTTACCTATTAGCCAGCTTTCCTCCTTCAAATTTGCTTTATTATGATCTAGTCAGAGTTGAAAATCTAACAATAAATAGCCTGTATACACTGGTTTTATTGTCCCAGTATTAATGGGTATTTTCATAATTGATATTGAAACATGATTTTAAAGAGTTAAGATTTTAGGTTAGAAGCAATTTATATTGATCAAGATGTAAGTTAGATTAGTAAATGGTAGGTTAATGATTATTAGATGCCCAAGCTAGAGCTAACTGTTATATTATGAGCTTGTTTATAGAAAAAGTGGAGTAAGTGAACCATCATAAGAACAGATTGAAACCACTAAGAACAATGGCCAGCACCTGGACTTCATACTAATCAATCACAAAGCAGGGGACCTTGGATCATGCCAGAGGGTCACAGAGACCTGATGAAGACTCTCCTGACTTCATCCTTTGAGACCACTGACACAATTTGAGACCACCAACCCAATTCAAGAGAAGAACTGCACATGCATGGAGGACTAATAGCCTCATTTTAATACAGAGCAGGGATGGGAGGTGCTGGGGTTATGCATATGTATTGTACGTAAGATCTTGGAAAATAAATAGAGAACAAAGAGCCTTGTTTGGGATGGCCACGCCTTTTGGAGGTGACTCCCGTGCTGCCCGCCGGTGAATAAACATACCACTGTCTAACTTTAATCAGTTAGAGGGTCTTTGTCCGTGACTATATCGGTTTTCAATAACTCAATATCAAAAAATAAAAATGTTTTCCAGCAAGCTGCTTGCTTGAAGGAATTCTGCACTTTGCAAAGAGGTCTGCTTTAAGGAATTGAATACTTATGTGAGAATTCCTCTATTCTATATCCATATCAAATCTGCAGGAAAAGCAATAATTACAACCAGGTTGATCTGAATCTGTGTGCCAGCTAGAGAGCTGCACAGGAAGAACCATGCACCTACCAGATGTATTTGTGTGCCACAGCAGTTCAGCAGTCCATGGCACAGCCGCTTGCAGGGCAAGCCTTCTCTGCCTTTCTCAAGACTTCTCTGTCTTTCATACAATCCCCTTCTTGCCAACTCTCTGTGCCATGCGTGTATCTGCTTCTGAGACAAGGCAATGAAAAAGCTGAGTTTCTTTGCAAGCATCACATCTACTGACTGATCTGCTGACTCTACTACATGTCTGATTCTCCTCAGCTTTTCACCTTCACTAGCCCTCAATTGCAGCATGAGTTAATCCTACTTCTGGGATTACAAACTGCACTCCAGACGTTGTACTCCTTTCTTTTCCAAGGGCATCCATTTGTTATCCATCATATTTTCCACTCAGTAAATAATTTAGATGGAATTACTGAATGACTTTTCAAAACACTATTCTGAATATCACTCAGTGGCATTACTCATACAGTGTCTTATAGAATGAAAACATTTCCATTCTGAAGATTAAATTTCACTTCTGAGCTGTGCATTTGCAAAACTGAGCCACTTTTAAGAAAGTCATGTTGATGAGAAGTCCCAATTTGACTTGAATCTGAAGACAGTTCAAGGGAAAGGAATTCAAAGGACATTGCCACAACCTGCAAGTCACATTTTTCTGTCAGTGCTTCCAGTTTCATATTAGCACCCTACTAGAACAGTCTTAAGAATTTTAAGAATGGTTGAATTATTTTAAAAAAAAAATCTCTTGAAGATAACTACAAATAGATTAGACAATTAGGCATTTAACATCAAACACAATTTTTCGCTTATTGCGTCTGTCTCATCCTTAATCTCATCCAGACAGGAAAGGATGCAATAAATAGCCATCTCAGCAATGTATCCCTGATATCTTTAATCTTTGCTATTGTGCATTGGGTTTGCATGGCATGGTGTTGGTAGCAGGAGGGTTACAGGGTTGTTTTTTGTGACAAGCTGCCAAAAGATTCCCCCTACGCCCAGTAGAGCCAGAGCCAGATGGTTCCAAGAGGGACCTGCCACTGACCATCCGCAACAGTGGCTGATGTCACTTCTGGCTAAAATATTTAAGAAGGGTGTGTGAGAGGACTTGCAGCCAGAGAAGAAAGGAGTAGAATAGGTAAGAGAGACAGTCCTGTGGACAACAAGGTCAGTGAGGAAAGAGGGGCAGAAAGTGCTGCATGTGCCTGAGCACAGATTTTCCTGCAGCCTGTGGTGAAGATTGTGGAGAGCCAGGCAGCTCATGGAGGTCTACAATAGAGCAGAGATCCACCTGAAGCCCATGGAGGACCCCCACCGGAGCAGATGAATACCTGAAGGAGACAGCAAACCCATGGAAAGCCTATGCTAGAGCAAGCTTGCTGGCAGGTCGTGTGGACCCCTGGGGTCCTAAAAAAGTCCTAAGGAACTGCACCACATGGAAGGGACTCATGCCAGAGAAATTTGCAAGAACTGTAGCCTGTGGGAAGGACTCACATTGGAGAAGTTCGTGGAGAACTGTCTCCTGTGAGAGGGAGCCCACACTGGAGCAAGGGAAGACTGTGAGGAGAAAGGAGAAACACAGACCACAACCTCCAGTTCTTATCTCCCTGAGCTGCTTGGGAGAGTGAGTAGATAGAGAAATTGGGAGTGAAAATGAAAACAGGAGGAAGGGAGAGGTAGGGGGAAGGTATTTTTCGATTTTTTTTTTTGGTTTGTTTTCTCATTATGTTACTCTGATTTGACTGGCAATAAATTAATTTCATCAAGTCTGTTTTGCCCAGATGGCAAAATTTTGCCCAATGGCAGCAATTGCTTAGTGATCTATCTCTGTCCTTATCTTGAACCTGAGATTTTTGTCCTGTTTTCTCTCCCCTGGTCAGCTGAAATTGGAGAGTGATAGAGGGGTTTGGTGGGCACCTGGCACCCAGCCAATGTCAGACACACCACGCTCAAAAGATCCTCTTACCTATAGTCTATTTGCTAAAATGGACATTTGTTCAGTGATGAGGCTTCCCAGATTGACATTAACAGTTCTCCAAAATGAATTTGATTGTGATGACTATTCGGGACTCTTGGATTCACCCAGTTAGCCCGGAAGACACACCTGCTCAAGAACTGGAAAATATGAGGAGTAATTCCCACAAGAACAAAGCAAAATAGAAGAAAGAAAATGGGCTTTTACTTCCCTGCTATTCAAACTATCCTGCTGTATAACATCTGAAACCCTCTGTGTTTTCCCTAGTCTTCTGCACACAAGAAGAAAAATTAGAATCATTAGGAAGAAAAGAGGCGCTGACTCAGGACTTGAAAGCCTGCCAACAAGTACCTAAATTAGACATCTTCAGTAATCAGGTGGAAGTGCTTCAAGCTATTTTTACTCTTGTTTCAAATAGAAACTTTATCTTCTGTTACTCCATCTTACTAGTCAACATATTCTTGTGTGTGTTTTTTTTGAAGCTTCACTTCCACAAAGTTGATTTCAATAAACTGTCATTGGGTTCAGAACATGATTTACTGTAAAATCCAATCTTCATCTTGGGCTAAGGCTTTGGAAAAGCTTTTTTGCTAACTGTGACAGGAACAGGGCATTTTACCTGTATCATGTTGTTTCCCTTGGCAAAGAATTAAAGCTCGATATTGTGAGAAAAAAAATATATATTGCAATTTTATCACTGTATTGTTCTATCTTTATCTACCTTAAAAGTATTATAATAAGTTAGAAGAATATAACACTCAATAAACACTTTTTATTTGAAAAATCTATGGATGTATATGAAACTGGTTTACTGTGCCAAATCCTAATATGGGTCATGAACTCTGAAGGTGTGTGTAACACCAGGTAAGAGTTCTGCAGGCTACTTGGCTCTGCTTCCAAAAGGATATCCAAATCCTCACACTGGGGAATTTTTTTCTGTAAGGGAACACATTTCCCATTGGTACTTATTAGTGTCAGTTGCCAAAAGGTTTGCTAGAGATCATAGGTTTTCTGCTCATCCCTCAAGAAGCAGAGCTCAGGAGCATGATGCTTTTAGGTAGGGAGAAAACAACAGAGCTCTGGCCTGAAAAGCAGACATCTGCAACTGCCAGTGGGGCATCATGGTCTCAGTTAACTGATTAAAAAGAAAAATAGCACTGGATGGAAACCCCCCAAGCTCTTTCTTCATTGTAATGTAATGCATTTTGCAGGTGCATCTAAACAGTTTAATATCATCAAATTTTGAGTAACTCCATTAGAGTTTAGGGCCTGTAGTGCTTTGGGCTCACTAGACACCTGTTTGTCATCCATGCAGCCTCTTCCTTGCACCACAGAGGTCTAGGTGTAGGGCAGCTGTAGTCAGCAAGTACATAAAGGACTGGCACCATAGGGGATACAGCTCCTATATGTTGCTTTCCTTAAGGATACTGAGGGCCAAGTGGTGGGATTGCTGTTGGTGCCACAGGCTTCATGGCTCTGATGCAAATTTGAGTATGTGTACAGGCATTGTAGGTTGAAATCAGTACAACTAAGGCTCAGACACACCTCTAAATGTGTTATTCATAGAACAGACTGGTATGTTCACTTTGAAACAGCCCATTCTAAAAACAGAATCAAGACTATTTACAGAATAAAATTGGACAGACACAAGTAAACAGGGGTATCAATAGAAAACTTTGGAAGACCCTTATCCTGCTGTGTTGTTTTCTTACATGAAAGTTTTTCAGATACCACAGTCTGCCTTTTAGGATTTTATAGTTTATTTCCAGGAAAGTAGTATGTTTGTTTTTATTGTCAGTCGGTGAAGCAGTTTGGGTTGAGTGTGTCTTTTTACTGTTGACTTTGCATGTCTAATCTGGCATTAAAAAAAAAAAAAAAAAAAAAAAAAAAAAAAAAAAAAAAAAGCTGTTATTTATATTAAAGGATAATGTAGTTCCCTAAGAGTGAGGCTGTTGGAAGAAGACTAGTGGAGCTTTTAATGTTTAACATAATAGCCATCCAGCTCTGCTTTGATGGAAGGGAGATTACATATGACTTCTGTCCGAGCAGCTTCAAAACTCCTTCTTACTGCAAGTACAAGAAAAATTCATTATTTGAATATTATCTCATGAACAAAAGATCTTGTCCAGTTAACTGTGAAAGTGTGGAATAAAAACTGGAGTAAACCCTCCAAAGAACAGTTTCATAAAGGTCTCATGAAGTCACCCTTTATCCAATTGTCTTGATCAAATTGTTTCTCACTAATTTTTCTTGTGCTCCCTTAGTTGTGCTGCAGCTAACATGAAATTGATTAAAAACCAGAGATTAAAGAGAATTCCAAATGAAGTATAAATTTTCAAAAATTGTGTTGCATATGCTCAGCAGGCACCAAGGGGAGGGGGGGAAAGTCAACAATTTGTATAAACAAAAAGCACATAAGAAAACCATCATGCTGAAATAATTGCAAACTAACAGCAGGCTAGAGTAAAATATCCATATTACCAGAGCTAATTTATTTCTTTTAGCATTACCTTTATAATCCTTCACCACGAAGGATCCTTTTCTTTCTCTTTTTATTTTTTTTTTTTTAAAGCATGATAAATATGCATTATAATCAGTTCAGTTAGATTAGTTTTACATTTTTTTGGAGATAGATTTTCTCTCCCTAAAGCTTCAACTGTGACTGCAATGAGTTTTTTAAAGAAAGAGAGATATTGCAAGAGAAAGGGAGAGATTACAAAAAAGGGCTTGCCATCTTCCATTATTAGGCCATAATAAAAAAGAAAAAGAAAAAGGCAAAAGAAAAACTCTTGGAGAAAGCTGTTCCCTGAGCTGATGGAAGAAGTGACAATGTTTGTAAAACGTAATGTATACTTAACAGATTATGTCATGCACTGTGGGGGACAGGAAGCAATTTGGGAAAAGAAGGAATCAACATGAATAGTCTCAAGGGGAATCAGACAAGACAGACTACTAATAATCAGGTTTAAAATGTCCACAGACTAATTTAAGGGCAAAAATATTTGTAAAGAATGCTGGTAGGTAGGATCTTGTGAAAGACAAGTCATTAGGAAAAATGACCTCAAGTGAACTGGCTAGACTTTTAGGATTATCTTTCCACAGCATAAAGTGTGGTCCATCTGATGTTCAGAAGAAGTAGCAAACATAGGAGGAGACTGGCTTTATCAAACAAGGTCTGAGCTCCAGCACAAGCTAACCCTATACAGGAGTTGGAATTAAGGCAGGAAGCAAAGAAATATAGAGGAATCGCCTGGCCATGCTAGGGTAGTATTGGAAAAGCCAAAGCTCAGTTGCAATTGAAATCAATGAGGAACAAGGGCAACAAGAAGCTCTTCTACTAATGGCAGAATAAACACAGAAGACAGACACCTCTTTCTCAATGGGCAGGTGATTTTGTGACAGCAGATATATTTAAAGTGAAGTACTCAACCCCTTCTCTTTGTATCAGCCCACAACTGAATCTCCCAGGACTCCGCCTAGAGAGAGTTCAAGAAATATTTTCACAATAGTGAAAATTGGTCAAATTTGGAACGTGTTTCAAAAATTCTTGATCCGTATGTGCTTCCTGGTACCAGAGAGATAAACTGAGGTGAGAGCTGACTGCAAAGACAGTCTAGTCCAGAAGCTCACATACCTTGTGAACAAAAGCTGAAGAAGTGAGGCTTTTCTGGGAAAATGTGATAGCAGCCTACTCCTGCATGCAGGGGGATTAAGATGGAAAACCCAAGATCTTTCAAAGGTGTACTGTAGGACATCACGATACAATGATCCCGAATTGAAACAGAGGAGGTTTTATCTACATAAAAGAAAAAAAAAAAGAAAAAAAAAAAAAAAGAAAAAAAAAAATCACTTAAAGTTTTGTGAAGGTTGACATGCTGCACAGTCTTCCTTGGATGTTTTCAAGACCTAGCTGTACCAAAAGCCTGAGAAAGCCAGTCTGAAATCAGCACTGATCATTGTTTAGGCTGGGAAGCTGGATAGGATGACCTCTCAGGGCCCCTGCCAAGCTGAATTTTGTTATTTTTAAGACTTGGTCCTAAACACAGATAAAATATAAAGAAATGTCCCCCATGTGACTGATCTTACAACTTGTGCATACTAGCTAATATAAGTTGTAGATTTGATTTTATATGGATATTTAGGCCCATACATACATGATTTGATATTCAGAAGTAAGTTGCTTTTGAAGTTCTGGGCATTGCCTAATATAAGTAACCACAATTATGCATTTTACAGTCAGTATAGTACATTTATATAATATTTTATTATCGTTATATGGAATACTTTATGTCTCTTCCTATATTTACATAAAACTTAACTCACATGTTTACTGTGAAATAAGTAACTGATCATCGTAATAGTGGTGTAAAAGTGGTAAAGGCTAAAACACTGTACAAACAGAACTTATTTTTACCTTCTAAGATTTCATCAAGTATACTAGCACTGAAATGTCACAAGATGCCCAAAGCTTTAGGAGCTCAGTGTCTCATTTTAAGCCCTTGGGTTCGAAGACATTGATCCAAATTTATTGGCATACCCAGGAACATCACAGTGTCTCTTTTCCAACCACATAATATAAATAACTGTGTGAATAAATATTGGAAAAATTCTATCCTGGAGATTCAGGCCCATGAGAGTACATCCTCATTTTTAAGAAATAAAGATGAACTCATTGACAACTGAAAAACAAGAATGTTTAGACAAACATTGTAAGAAAATAAATATCAACACATCAGCACTGGTATTGAGTTTACTGAGGTTTAAACTTCTTAGAGTCTCACTGAAATTTTAATTTGTTAACCAAGACTAAGCCATGTTACAATTCCAGGAACGCATGTTTGCCAAGCAGAATGCCACACTGGCAAAAAACCTTTATAAAGACAAAAAAATAGAGCAACAGAGTATAAATCAAAGACAATTCAAATACTTGCAATTATGAAGGGTTTAAAGGCAGTGATAGACTAGGGACTGCATACCTTATTATGACTGTAACTACCTACCACAAAGAAGACCAAGGAGACAAGGATTTATGTTTAGATGGGAGCAGCATGAGGAAACCAAAGCAGACAGCAGGGAAGAAGGACCAGTTTATGTTAAGGATAAACAACATGTAGAGCCCTATTTCTACTTTTGTTGATGCCCTTTGCAAGAGATAAAGTGTTATTTAATAACTTTCTATCCTACAGAACTGAAGGTCTGAAACAAGTCACTAATCTCAATTTTAGACATTGACCTTAGTTTTGATGTACAAAGGTGAACTCCAGCTTTGGGATTCAGTTTGCCACAGAAGTTCAGTGTCACAGGCAAAGGTGGAAGGTGACTGTTTCATGAAGGCTACCTTAATGCAGATTTCTGTAGTGAGAAGAGGACATTAAATTGCAAGTGGGAAGCTGTGCATGTCTGAGTATCATTCCATACCTTTTTATTTTTTTTTATTTTAGGAGCAATCTGTCTCCTGTAGATTTAAGCATCTTCCAGCCCTACATCACATATTTTCAACAGGTTGAAGAATTACCTGGTGCTCAGCATTACAAAAAAATTTAATGAAAGAATGGAAACTTTCAACATCCATATTTACATTGATCATCAAGACAATCAAACATTTTTATTTAAAAAATTACTTTTTAAAAAAGAAAAAAAAAAGTGAGAGAATCACTAATTTCACTGATCTTAAAAATCTGAATATTCCAAAATTAAAAGTACATTTTACTACATGTGTATTTTTTAATACAGCCCTAGGAGCCTAGGGCTAATTCACTGTGCCATAAATTTATTGTAAATTAGTATGTGAATTCAGAGTGCACCAAATTCCCATGCAGAGAGACATAGAAAACATTAAGAAAAATCACTTGTAAGGTAGACAGTCCCTATTTTTTACTATTTTTCTTGAATAAAGCCTTCTGTATTGGGATGCCTTGGCACACATGTGGGAGGGAAATAAACCAGAGGTAGACCGTGCTGAGGAGAAAACAGATTTTGAAGGAGGACACTGGAATTCAGAAAAAAGGGATTATGATGGAAAACATTGGAGAGAAAGTACAAATTAGACTCAGCACAAGAAGCAGAAGAATGTGAAGGTACAGAGGAATAAAAAAAGATACATAACACTAATAGTCAAGGAAGAATAAGTACAACAGCAAACACAAAAATCTATGCTAGGGTGCAAAGGAAAATTCAGATAAAGCATGTCTGCAAATTTCCAAACACAGACCAGTAAATCCAGCATGCCCATCTATAAAGCTGTGTGTTTTCAAGGTATGTATGCAGCTTCCTACATTTCATTAGGACGAGCTGGCCTGCGTGTATTTTTATGGATCCCAATATAGATACAGGAGCCCAGACCACATTTCCTCAAGATGCACTGAGATCCTTTCTCAAGGAGCCATGCAGGTCTGTTGGAACTTTGGCATATCAGACAGGGCAGAGAGCATGTCCCCGCTGCAGTTCAAATGAGACCACAGCAGTGCAGCCCACCACAGGTTATCGTCACACTGTCCTTACTACAAATACATGGCTTCAATGTGATTCACTGGCATGTTCAAAACAAAGCTTTTCATGACTCTGAAAGGCTGTGCTTGAATTATCATCCCAACACAGGAAGTAAAATAAATATCTGAAAATTTCCCCTGGGACAGACATTCATTTCTCATTAGCTCCTAGGGACCAAACCACTACCCAGCCTGAATGCAAACATACTCTCACACCCACTCTACCATCACTGATAGTTTATTACCCAATTCTGATAACACTTGCTTTCTTTACACCTCCCTAGATTTTTTTCTTTGACTCCTCAGTCTGACACACTCACTGTTGTCTTTTCTATTCCTCACCTTGTTTTATTTAATCTTCCTCCTTTAATTCCTTCATATTCTTCCCTACCCTGTTGATTCTTCTTGTCTCTTGGGTCCCAGGCGAGCAGCCTCTTCAAGGCACAGAAGCCCACAGTTATTTCACTTGTGGGCTGATGGTGCCAGCCTTGGGATAAACAGATGATTTGGGAAAATATATATTTTCAACTCCTGAACTGGATTTATTACACTACACAAAGAATAAGTGTGTCAAGTATTTTGCCAGGGGTTACTGCGTCTCTAAGCTTTTATACAGGATTTATATAGTTTAAAAAAGTTCACTTTTCCAGTGTACAAAGAGTACCTTTTCTTCATCAAACCGGTAGAAACAAATTCAACACTGTTGTTGGTACTTGAGTATACATAATCCCTTAAATCTAGAAGTACAGCTGTAAAAGTAAGGGAGGTATATATTTAGAATGCTTTATTGTTCCCATCTGCTTGGTGAACACACAGCACCTGCCAATAACTGAACTCCTAAAATCTTGTCCCAACATAAAACTTTGAGGAC
This sequence comes from Hirundo rustica, assembly GCF_015227805.2. Lineage (NCBI taxonomy): Eukaryota > Metazoa > Chordata > Aves > Passeriformes > Hirundinidae > Hirundo > Hirundo rustica. The sequence continues at coordinate 104,607,832 of NC_053450.1, forward strand.
AGGCTCTTCTGTCATTGTTTTTAACAGGACATCTTTTTTAGATTCCTCAGTGCTCAGTGTATTTCAATTGCATTTCCACATGCAACTGAAAGAGAACAATTCTGTGCCATGAGGGGAATAAATGGATGCAAGATCTCAGTGACTGGAAAGTTCTGTCCAAATTTTTCCTTTGCTAAGGGAGCTGCTGGACCAAAAAATTGCCGTTACTTACACAGAGACTGCATAGTGCTGCTAGCTAGAATAGTTGAAAATCAGTGAAGGGGATATGAATTTTAATAAATTGAAGAATGTAATTTGTAAAGAATATATATACACTTTATAATGACTTCAAGTGCTAAAAAATAAATATAGACTAGAGTTAAGATATGCAGTTCTGTGTTTCTTTGCTACCTCTTTTTTTTCCTGTATAAATCTGAAGCAGAAGACAGATCCTGATATCCTGGAAGAAAAACAACCTCCAGTTGTCTAGTTGGCTAAGAAATTTCACGCCAGTAAGCATAAACATATCCCAGGTGGCTTTCCCTGTGTTACTCTGGTTTAATGGGAGAGCAGTGCATTTACCTCAGTAACATCTTCAGTTGCAAGCACCAGACCAAACCTTCTTGTGATTGTGTCCAGATCAGCAGATGCCCAGGCTGCATGTGGCCATTTTCAGACCAGCTGTTACTACATACCAGGATCTTACAGACAAAGCACCCTACTAGTCTTGGAGGTCTCTGCATCAAGACTCATGGTACAAGGCCTTTTTTTTATCAAGTTTATCAGAATAACAGTGGACTGAAGAGCAGCACCTCTGGAATAAGACTTGATTGGACTTTATAATCTCCTTAATGGTAAGTTGTGGGCTTGATATTTCTAAGTCTGAAGGGATTTTAGCTTGCTAGCAGTGTTAACTGTTTCCCAAGGGAAAAGTTCATGAGTAAACCTCTTCTCAAAACAATCTTGGCAAAACTACTATCCTTTCCCAAAACAACCCTTCTCCAGGTGGTGTTTTGCTGTTTCTCTAGTTTCGCCAGTGGAATTAGAGAGGTGTCATTCCTAGTCACCAGTCATGTTAAGTCTGTATTGGAACACCTTATAAAAGGTAGAAAGAATTAGACAATAAAGCCTTCTATACTCTTTGCCTTCTGAAAAATACTTGGAGTCTTTTGTCTTTCATGTCCTACAGTGAAAATAAGCCTTTAATCTCAGGTAGCTGAGTCCTTGTTCAGTCATCTTCATTCAGTCTTGTACCCTTCTTCAGACAGGGCATGTGCTTCAACCTCATGATCAGAATAAACCATCAATCAGGCAGCTGTGGAAAAGGCAGCCACCACCAGAAACAGCTTCTAGCACTCTGGAAAATGCATTGGGAAGACTTTATGGAATATATAGTTTGGGTCAGCTCCATTGGAGAGGATGAGAGGAAACAAAAAAATATCTACTAGGGATACAGATATTCAACTTTGTCAAAGAGAATGAGGAGTATCTAAGCCAGAGCTACTTGAAAGCAGAAGCTGGTACTGGCAAGAAAACAAATGGCTTTGAGCTAGTTTTATTTGTGAATTAAGTCTCTAACGATGTGAGCAGTGAGGCTCTTGTACAGCATCTAACCAGTAGATTATGTACAGGCGAGAATAAAACCAACTGTAAAATGGAGCTCCATGTAAGGAGGAAAAGAATTTATCCTCTGCCATTCAGTGGCTCAGAAACTTCACTGTGGCTGCTTTTCTAAGTTTTCCAAAGTTCATCAGCTGGTCTTCTCTACTGCCAAATTCTCTCACTGACCACCTCCTTCCACTATTATCTGGCAAGCCCCTCTTTATATTCCCCCCCCACCCCTTCAATCCAACCCTGCTGACCAGCTCAGCTGCATTGATGAGCTGGCATCTGCTCTTAGTGCTCTCTTTTAACTAGAGAGATGTTCAATCTCCACAGCTTTGGCATGTGTTGATGATAAAAGGAACACCAATCCAGGTTTTTGGCAAAACCCTCTGTTCCAAAATAAACTCCCTTTATTCATGGCATGCTTCAGTGTTTGAGGAAATCCCATAAATATGCTGACTTACTCCATTTAAAAAAACATCTTTCTGAGCAAAAGTCTGCAATTTGTTTAAATGAACTGAATACTGGATGCTAAGTTTTTTTAATTTTTGGTTCATTTATCTATTAATTTCCCTCCCTACCCACAAAACTGACAAAATTATTTTTGTCTTTACCATCATTTGCTTCCCTTTCTCATTTTTCTTCTATAACACTTTCCCCTGAAAAAAATATTTCTCATCTGCTCTCTTTTTCCTCTGTCTCTCTCCCACTTGTTCCAGTTTCTAGGATGCCTCTTAACCTGCTTCCACCCCTTGATTTCCCTGTTTAATATCTCATTTTCTTCTGGCTTACACATATAACTCCCGATATCATGCACTGAGTATGATTAAGTAACTCATTTTTAGTTCCTGCCTACCATCTCTCCTGTGACTCTGCTGATCTCACAATTACTTTGCATGACCTTGTTCATTTTTATGAAATACACACTTTATAATCCTTTCCCCCATTCCAGGTTAGGCTCTCTGAAGTCTGCCCTCTATTTCTTGAACTTCACTTACACAATCTTTGGCAAGGACTTCCATCAAACCTAAGATGCAAGAGTATAATCTTTCTTATTCCATACATTATAAGCACTTTCAACACCAAATGTTTCTTTTCTTCAAGTGTTGGGGTTTTTTTGTTTGTTTGTTTGTTTTTAAATATTGGCTTTTCTATTAGCAAGATTATTAAGTAACAACTAATAGAACATTTTCTTTGTAAAATTAATTAAAATTCACTTGGATTTCCTTAAACAACTATCAAAGGCCCTGTCCCCTTTGACAGCTACACAACAAATACTTGGGTGTGCTCCTGTGGAGCATATCTACATACTAGAGAGAATATTGGTCTAAAAGGAAAAATAAAATAGGACTGATCTTTGCTTATATTCTGATCTTTCAGAGAACCAAGGGATTGATTCATAATATTTTTCACTATTTATGAATTCTCCAAGCAGTATGAAGAATGCTCTTATCCATACTTCATTAAAAGTATTCTCAAATTGCTTCAGTAAATAATCTTGGTCTCGTAAATACTTTCAGCCTTTTCTATTAAAACCAAGTAGTGCAATACAAGATGCAACCTCCTAAATTAACTTTTAGATCTAGCACAACTAGCACAATGTGCAGCTGGTTGCAATGCACATTTTCTGTGATATAAATTGTATTAGGCTTCCAAACAGGTTCCAAGAATAATACCTTTTAATTTATATAACCCACAAAATACAATCCATTACATGCAGATTATTAATTCTAACATGCAGTTTTTAATATTTCTATGAATACACAAGGATTTTAAATGAACATTGAGATTTTCATGCACATGTGCACAAATAAATCTGGTTTTGAACAAACTATAGAAAAATACTCATTGGCTATTCAAACCCACTACCTGGGCAAAAAAAAATCTTTTACTTTTATTTTTTGTATTATAGAACTCCAGATGTCAAGTGATTAGGAAAAATTACATTTTCTGTAATATAAAGCAATACAATATGCTGGTGAAGCACTTAGCACAGCAGGGTTGTCATCTCTTGTGGTCTGTGAGCACTGCCCTAGGAAACATGATTAACAAATTGGAGTTCAACCGTAGAACTCATGTTACTGCTTTTTGTTTAGCATGCCATGGATTGAAAGAGAAAGAAGATGCACATTTATCACTGGTATATGACAACAGAGTATTGGCTTGAAATAAAAGCGAGGTAGAAGTATCATATTTAAGCCTATTTATATTTGTGACAATTTTAAAATTGAATCTGGAGCAGCTTTACTACAATTTTGATGGGAACAGTTTTGAAGTAATTTTCTTCACCTTTAGAATTATAAACATTTCTTCCCATTCTGGAAAAACAAACAAAAAAAATACATATTACCAAAATTTTGATCAAACTTTACCACATTTTTTCACAGAGTTATTTAGATTGAAAAGAACTTTCAAGTGCCATCTAATCTCACTTTATGCTCAAAGTAAGGCTGACTTGAGTCAAGTGGGGCTACCAGAGTCTTGTCCAGTCAGGCTCTTAAGAGTTCCAAAGCTTCTCCAGATGACTTGTTCCAGTGTTTGACCACTGTCATAGTGAAAGTTTTGCTTAATAACCCATGATTTTCCTTGCAGCATTTTGCAACAGCTAACCATTCTCCTTTCAATGTCTTTTGCACCTCAGAGAAGACCCTGTCTTCCATCTTCTCTAGCAAGACTCATATGGGTAACAGAAGATCCCCTCAAATGCTTTCGCTTCTACAGTCCCAGGGCCTTCAGTCTTCTTCTCAGCATGTGACATCATCCAGCCCCTTCACCCTCCTGGCAGCTTTCCACTGGACTGGCTTCACTTTGTTGGTCTCTGCTAGTGGGAAGATGCAAAACCAGGCAACATGCTGTGGCGGTGCCAGAATTGTTTTATCAAGTTCTTAAGTAATTTTGTAAGTTTTATAAGTTTTATGTTATGGTTCATTCCACTGTGCCCACATTTTCTATAACCGTTCCTCCCCTGTGAGTTTGCTGTATAGCAAGTTGTTTTATGTCAATCATCCCACCCCCTCACCTATCCTTGTCAATCCCCTCTCCCCCCAGCTCTGGGGCATCCTGTCTGTCACTTCGGGACCCCTCCCGGGACTTGAGAAAGTCCCAGGAGAGGCGTCAAGTGATAGGCTGGTGCCTGGGAAATCCCCTTTTCCCCTCTTGGGAGTGGTCCGATGTTTAAAAGTGGACACCCCCTGTTATCCCCCCGAATTCCCTGATTTGCTGACCTGTTGTTGCCACCCCTTAATCCTCCCCTGTTTATAAGTTCGGGGAGGGAAATTCAAAGGGGCTCTCTCTGGGCAGTTTGAAGAGTGGCGGAGCTCCTGCCGCTCAGACTTTAATAAACCATCATTAAACCTGCCTAGTAGAGAGTCGACCTTTTGTCCACCGCCGCAGTCACGACGCAATCAAGGCCAGCCGCCGGTGGGGAGCCCAGACCCACAGGAAGAGGTTGCTTGCCTGCTTGCAACCCCGACCAAAACGCTTTGGCCGCTGTGCAGATCTGAGCCAGCCAGTGGTCAGTGCCTGCCAGGCATGGAAGGACACAGCCACACCATGCTTTCAACACACAAGTGTTGGAGAATAGGGAACAGTCACTTCCCTCAACCCAGCAGTTACATCCTGGCCAGCACAGCCTCCTACATGATCAGCATTGACTGCCACAAGAGCATGCAACGAATTCTCTGTACTATTGACTACTGCACATATAGACTTATTCCCTCCCAGTCTGGTGGTTTTACTAGAATGACAAAGTTTCTGCCAATCCACTCGCCTACCCTTTTGAGGTCCCCTAGGGTGGCAGCCCTCTGCAAGTCTCATGAGAATACATTTAGCCCTGCTATCCATTAATCATTTGAGACATTTTTGTATTTGCATTATTATGCTGCATTATAACTTTGTACAGAAGTCAGAACAAAACTATTTTTCTGTACCTAAGAAACCTGGTTTTGTTATTAATCATCTTGACAAAGTTATTAAGGATATTTCTAGTATTACCAAAAATGAACATTCTTTGACAAAATTGTTCTGACAGAAAAACATCATCTCTTCTTCGGATTAACACTTACACATAATAGTCTAAGTCCTATTTTTAGCAAGATTTGGGATTTTGAGATGAGTGCCTGTCAGGAAGCTGATACATTAGAGAGAAATGAAGATGGTGAGGGGCCTTGAGGGGAAGTTGTATAAGGAGCGGCTGAGGTCATTTGATCTGTTCCGCCTGGAGAAGAGGAGACTGAGGGGGACCCCACTGCAGTCTACAACCTCCTTGTGAGGGGAAAAGCAAGGGCAGGCACTGATCTGTGGTCACCAGTGACAGGAAGCCTGTCACTTGAGGCCTGAAGTTTTGTCAGGGGGGGTTTAGGTTGGATATTAGAAAAAGGCTCTCCCCCAGAGGGTGGTTGGGCACTGGAACAGGCTCCCCAGGGAAGTGGTCACAGCACCAAGCCTGACAGAGTTCAGGAAGCATTGGGACAAAACTCTCAGGCACATGGTGTGACTCTTGGGGCTGCCCTGTGCTGGACCAAGATTTGGACTCGATCCTTGTGGGTCCCTCCTAACTCAGCATATTCTATGATTATGTATCACAAGAACAACTGCAGAACCTGAAGGAATTGCCAAAGAATCTCTGATTGAGGATCTAGTGCTTATGTTTCCCATGTAATCATTGCAGATTCCTCTTCTCCACTCTGCCTGTTGGAACAGTGTTACACATCCTCTAAAATTGCTGAAATAGGACAGAGCAAAATATCCTAAAGAGGACAAGCCCCTCTACAAAATACATAATAATCTGTTCCATGTTTCTCAAGGTTTTGAAAATTATCCTCTTTCATAACTTTATGCTATGAAAGAACACAGAAGGTAAGCCTGATTTTTATAGGCTTATTAAGTTTAAGCAACCATTTTATATGGAAACTGCAAATGAATGAGAGATCTCCAATTTTCTGATTTTAAAGCATTCATAATACAGGTATGACCTAGATGAAATAAGCTTTCCCTTGTGGTAAATTCAGTGGGATTTAACATGTGCTGATCTCAGAAGTACCATTACTTTTGCATAAAACAGCTCCATCTAAACATGGGGTGAAGCAGCTAAGCTGAGGTCTATACTGGTTCTCATAACTGTTGAAGGAATCGTGTTATTAAATATAAATTGATTTCTCTATTCAATTTGACAGATACAGAGAGTAACTGGTATTATCTATTATTTCAAGCTTCCATACTCACCAATAGAGTGCTACCCATTCCCTCTAAAGCCCTTCATATGTTACAAAGGCAGGAAAGGGCCCCCAGAAGATGATCTGTTTATATCAGCCTTGTAGAGAACAGAGCTTTTTGATGAGAAAGGTGGGAAATGCATCAGCACTTTATTATAGCAGCGGTTATGATAAAGAACTTTCATTCAAGTAGCAATCTATAAAATGCCTGACAAATTCAACAGTTACTAACTTCTGTTACCAGGATAAATAGCAGCATGCTTCTTTCTGGTTAAAGGTGTAAAGTAAGGAAACCAAACATCCAAATTGCATGGCAATACTCAACTAAAATAAAGGACTTTTCACATTTATTTTCACTTGACAGATCGTAAAAGAGAAAATTGGTCCACTAAAAAGTGATAGTAGAGAATTGGCAACAAGGATGAAGATGGCAGATTTGTTAAACGGTTATTTTGCTCCAAACTTTCCAGAGGACAAAGGAGACAGAGCTTTGTTTTCTCTTCACAAGGCATACTCCAGAGGCCTGGAAAACAGGAAACCTACAACTGCTATTGAATAAAAAAAGCCTCAAAGTATATTTTGGCAAACAAATTACAGCCTGGTTAGCATAGTTAAAGAAAAAGAAGGATAGGTGAAGAAATGACATGAAGGACATTTAATGAAGATTTTCATGTGAATAATTTGATTCTAAATATCCATTGTGGACCCTTAGGAATCCTGCTTAAACTAACTCGCTTTTATTCTTAAGAGATAATATTGCTGCAGCAGGAGTAAGGGAACAGCAGTGTTTCCTACACTTACATTTTCAAAGAGTAATAAGATTCCACACTGAAGATAATTGAATAAGGCAGAGAGCTATGGTACACAGGTTAAAATAATAGCTTTAGGATAGAACATTAGCTTAAAAATAGGAAACTGTGAAGAAGTAATAAGAGGTGTGAAGGAAAAGAGTTTACTAGTGAGGTACCTCAGAGGTCAGGTAGCTTTTAACTAATGCATGAGAACAATTTAGATAAGAGGAAATCTCACCTTTTCTGTGAGTGCTGCAGTTGTTTTATCCACAGGGACTGGACAAGAACAGAATATACAATGGAGACCCAGGATATACAAAGAAGAGGTGAAGGCTGGCCTTCATTTGTTGACAAAATAAAAACAGTAAATGCCACATAACCTTGATTATACAAAGGTATACAGGGATCATGTGGCTTCAGACAACTGGGAGTGCAGCTAATGGGAGAGTTGAGACAGCCTGCTTGCAAGCCTTCAATTAACAAAAGCAAGTCCAGTACTGTTGTAGTTACTTAAGATTTATTATAACTATGTTACAAGATAACACTTGTCACTTTGTCATCAGTAGATTGACATGAGCAGTCATAAATTCAGGTCAATATCATGGTCCTCAAAACCTCTGAGGTGCTGAGGGAGGAGGGAAAGAAAAGGTAATGAGCTGCAGATGGAACTCCTTGGAGCTCATGTGCTCCTTATATGAACTATACTTGCAGCAGAGATGAAGTTAGAACGAGGCTGAGTTACCCAGACTTCCACAGCATTTTTTCTGAGCAGAACATTCTTTACTTTCCTGTAGAAGCTAATTCAGGCACAGAAGCCTTGGAAAAACGTGGGGAAAAAAGCCCAGCAACCTAACAAGACGCATGTCAAAATTTATAGGTAGTATGGTGGGAGGTGGGAAGTGTGATAAGGGAGAAGATGCTGCTGCTCTCTTTTAAGGCTTTCACTGGAACTTTCTGGTGTGACAGGAGCTCCAGATTGAATTTTTGAGGTTAAAGTCCTGCAGGAATCGTTAGCTCTTAAATTTCTGTTGACTTACTGGTCAACAGGGCCACCTACATTGACATATCATGGGCAGCTTGAATTCTTCTCCAAAAACAGAGGTTCAGGATGAATTCATCCCCCTTATGAAGGCAAAGTGGCTTTGAAACAACATCAGTTTATTCAGAGAGGAGATGAAGCAGGTTGTGCAGACTCAGATAGCTGTAATTCATACCAAGGAATGAGCAGAGAGGGATTCAGCCCAGAAAAGTGCTGGATTCCTTCCTGTCATGGTTTAAGAATGTTATTCCACAGTTTAGTGCTCCCATTGAAACACTCTAAACCATGTGCTTGTCGCTCACTCCCTGCTTCTTCTCTTTCTCCCCTGTTCAGTGGGCTGGAGAGAACTGGAAGCGCAAAAAGTAAAGATCATGGGTTGAGATAAGATCCATTTACTGAAAACAGCAAGGAAATAAGAAAACAAACAGCAACAACAACAATATTAATAACAGAGTATACAAGAGACGCAAACAATTTACACGTGAATGCTCACCATGTGGAAAAGAGGGAATACATGAATCACAGCCATGCTGACCAAGAAGAAACCTCTTCCCCTATCCCTGGAAAATGATGCAAGGTGTTATAGGATAACCTCCAGGTGCTAGCCATGCCCCCTCCTGCCCACAGCAAAAATTAACCCTGTCCTAACTGGAGCCAGGACACTTCTGCATTAACTTGATAATTTAAAGAAGTCTGAGGATTTCTTTAGGCAAGGTACAGAAAAATCTGAACTCTGCTTATGCCTTTTTTCAGTCTTAAAACCCTTAAAACCTTAAAAAGGAGGAAGTGTCTCAGCAATGCAGATTTGACACTTGTAGAAGGTCAAGGATTCCAAACTACATCAGAAACTGTAGAAGCAAAGGAAAACACTTCAGCATGTATATAGTTCAGACCAAGCTGTGTAAGCAGGTACTTTACAGGTGGAATTTTCAAAAGGTTGTTACAGAAGAGAGATGACATACAATGATTTATTAAAGAAGAATTCAGGCCTTCAGTTTCCTCCCGCACAAATGAGGATATTTAAAATCCATTTAGGTTGCTAATTAGTATTAGATCTGAAGTGTCTTTACACTTCAATTCAGAATTACCCAGCCTACACATTAAAGTACTTATCCAACTGGCTTCCATGGAAGGTTGGTCTGGGTGAGGACAATAATTTTCCAGCAGAATATGGATCTTTGTATAAACTCACTAAGAAAGATTTTATTCAGTGTCATACTTCTGTAGATTTATGTAACTGGCTTAATAATTGTGTTTTATATTAAAAAAAAAAAATAAATTCCATTTCCCAGTGTGGGAAATAATAATCTTATCTCTTATTTATCACTTACTATCCTTATAGTGCTGAAAGGCCGCAGAGTACTTTTTCTGAAAAGAGCCATAAGAATATAGTCTTCATGCTTAGTTCTCCAAGACAAATACTGACCTACTTCCTAGATTTTGATAATTTTTGATGTCTTTATGAAGGGTTCCTTGTTTTAATAATAGCAAGTAGCATTTCCTATTTTCAAGCATTGTGGATTCAAACAAATATTCAACCTAATTAAAAACATTGTTTTATCCTCAGAACCTGTTCTAATAAATTGTCAGGAGTTTGAAATAATTACTGTGCTTAGGTAATTTTTTGAAAGGAGTAATATGTCAAAATGACAGAAAAAATATCCGTTTTGTAACACTGTGGGATTAAGAAAGTTAAAGAAAAATAACTTAACATGACTATTTCTCCCATAGCTTCTTATGTTAGAATTAGCTGATTGAAGAGAAAATGTCTCCTCCAAAACAGAGAGTAATTGCAGATATGAATGAGAACACTTTCCCCTCAAGTCACGTGTCATTAATTTTCCCTAAAATAAACAATGGTATTTGAATATTTTTTCCTGAGGTTTGCAGTCAGTTTCCAACAAGGAATGGCAGTAAATCATTGGCACTACTATCTTCTGCTGCTGAATATTCTTATTAATGGATACAAGTATGAGTTAAAGAAACATGGGTGTGAATAAGCTCATGGCACATACTTGGAGGCAAGTTTCAATTGTAGATATTTTCCATGGAAATTTTAGGATTTGTTCAAATGAAATATGAACAGCAGAGCATGTGTGTTTACAAATACAAGAAGTGAGAGCATGACAAAAGTTAAAAGAATAGTCTGGAGAAAGGGAAGCCAGTTCCTGAGATACTGCCCTCAGGAGTAGACTGATGATAGTTAACATGAAGAGCAGAAGATCTGTACTCTGGTAAGGCCACAGCAGTGCTGTGCCATCAGCAGGAGATCCTGGCATCACAATAGCAGCAGGACAGCAACAAAACTGCAGGGTGTCTTATGCCATTCCTTTTGGTGGTGAGCCCTCGCGAACAGACATATTCCTACCAGACAAGGGAAAAAACAGGGAAGCTTACTCTTATTCCTCATTGTCCAAGATTCCTAAAGGTGCAAGCAAGTGAGATCCTTAAACAAAAGTTCATCCTCTAACAACTGCTGCCTCCTAAAAAAAATGGAAATTTTGGTTCAAATATCAAGAACCAAAACATCTTGGTTGTGTATCAAGAACAGCAACAATAAGTTTCGACTGAGCAGCTGGCATCCCTTGTCCTCTCTGTAACATTAATTATCTTGACTATAACATTTACAACATGCATTTTGTATTTCATGTACAGCAATGTGAATCAACAAAGTCTGAGAAAATGAATGGGCAAAATCTGTTCACTCACAGATTTTGTAAGCCAGTATTATATTTTGCCTCAGAGAAAGTTTCTGAAACAACTTCTTCACGGAATCTTGTCACATCTGGGAACAGGCTTACCTGATAAGTGGAGTTCTCCTTCACTGAAAGTATTTAGAATAACCTGATAGGGTTCTGGGTTAAAGACTTTAAGACCTGGCTTTTAAGAGAGCGCTAAACTGCACAGTACCTGTAGATGTGCTCCAGTCTTGACTTGACCGTATTTTATTATTCATTCATTTGATGTCATTTTGGCTTTTATTACACAAGTTTTCAAGTATGTTTAGATTACTTTAGCCAAAGGCTATGGACATCCTATTGGATTAAATACCTGGAAGTAGTTAAAGAAAGGAAATATGGACGGGGTTTTTGTGAAGCATCAGGTAATGCTGAAGAACATGCTTTTGTTCCGGAAAATGCAGTTCTATTGAAATAACAAGAACTTTTTTTTTTTTTTTTTTTTTTTCCAGTTTAGGCCTTCTGAGTCAGATTCATATGAGAATGTTCTGATCTTATGTCACAGACCCTTATGACCACAGTTATAACCAGTGGTCTCACAAATACGGCCACAGAAAAAAATCCTTACAGACCCTAAATCTGTGCTAGAAGGATCCTGTGAATTTCAATTTATCTTATGCTTTGTCTTTCCTGAGCATGGAAAGAATGAAGACAAAAAAGACAAGAGAACTGATAACAAAGCTTTCCCATGAAAGGTGGTCAGTGGTGTCACAAAAGTTAAAGACATTGCAAGGGTAGAATTCCCCTCTGTGCTAAATGGAAGTAGCCAGAGGAAGTAGTAGAGTCATCAGCGTAAAGGTACAATGATTCAGATACAGAAAACCAAGATTTCCTGGGCCCACTGTTATTCTCAGAAATGAAATTGTTTCTGTTTATTTTTCCTTCACCATACCTTCCTGTTACTGCCTAAAAATATGTACTTCTAGAACACAGCCAAATGAAAGGCTCCTAGGGATAGGAAGTCTAGAAACAAAGCTTGCAAATGCCTATTTTCCACATGAATCATATTTAAAAATGACTTCAGGAAAGATTGCACACTTCTCAAAAGCAATAACTATCACCCCATGCTATGTTTTGTAAACAGCATGAGTGACATTATATATAATAATGCCTGTCAGGAAATTCTAGGAAAAACCACTCTACCAGAGCCTTTCAGACAGAAGTTTTAGCAGCCTCACTGCAATGTGCATTGGCCAAAGCTCCTAAAAATTTGAGTTCTAATTACATAAGAGTGACATGGGCATAAATCTCATTTTCTCCTGTGCACCCAAGCAAGAGGACTAGAACTGTCTACCAGATATGAAGAGATTAACCACTATGTCATGTTCATCACCTCTGTAGTAAGAAGTTGTTATATTGTGATGGATGAGTGTTTAAGAGTCATCCCAAAGGTTGTTTGTAATCAAGAACCTGGCAAAAAAACCCTAAACAGTTTTACACAGTGCTGTGCTGCTCCATGGTCAAGTTGAATAACAGGGAAAAAAACATCAGACAGACTATGTTGAGTTATTCCCATAAAGCTCCCACTGCTCTGCACCTACATAAGGCATGAAGCAGCCTCTCATGCAACTTGTAGGTCTCTAATCTCAGTCAAGGGGGTTTTGAGTGTAGCGGCAACCAGGTATATATAGGGCACTGTACACAGTGCAGGTTCTAACAGGTGTGTGATGACTTTCATGCGTTCACAGGTCACTGCCATTGTAGGTATCAAATTCATGCAGCACAGCTGCATTACTCACACCACAGTAAGGCTGCTGTTTGCAAGTGCTTCCAGAAATAATCTGGCCGCTGGTGCTGGCAGTTTTGCCTCCTGCTCCTTTGAGCATTAAAGATTAGTTTGCAAGAGAACATAAAAAGAGGCATGGGCAAGTTCAGATGAAGTGTGTTCAAAGCTGAGAATAAATCTGTCAACACAGTGTAGTGCTGCACTCTGTAGAGATACCTGCACTAACTCTGAAGCAATGTCATGCTATTGTAGCCCTACTCTTATGGAGAAATACTTCCAGCTTGCAATGCTGTCCAAGACATAACTAGAAAGCACTTTAACACTATCCCAGGTTTGTCTTCAATCATTTTTAGCTCACTCTTGCAGTGCAGAAGACTAATCTTGTTACCCTGAAGAATCTGGGCTTTAAAATAAGATGCTACAATGAAATAAGAAATCGAAACAGGTCAAAACTGCAATACTTCAACATGACTAAAGCATATTGCAAACACTTCACAGAGAAAATACGGCGAACTGCATCAGCTGTAACTGATCAAAACAGAATTGGGCTCTATCACTCTTTTTGGTCCTCAATTAGAAATCACCTATTTTACACATTCAAGAACATATTTACTAGATCACCAGAATTAGGTTTCAAATTTTCATGCTAAAAATGAACCTGTCATTTAAGCTAGTCTGTACTTTTTCTTCATCTATAAATATCTTCTTGAACGCAGAAAAATTAGGTGCAATCCTTTCTGCTGTTCATTCACACCATTCAAAAGAAAATCTGCATGAGGGTGTATAAATCCAGTTTATCAGATTTTTTTTTTTTTTTTTTTTTTTTTTTGCTCAAAAATAGCACCAGCAGAGGTTTCAATATTCGAGACAAAGCAATTAAGCAAGACAATCTAGAATGGAGGATCTGCCATCACATGCTTTATATCTAATTGTTTCTCCAATAACTGTTCTTACACACTAATTGCCAATTTCTAGCTATTTTATTTTAGTGTCATCTTGCAGCAATATAACGTCTGACCCCCTCTATTTCCATTATAAATTTATAAGAACAATGCATAAATAAGAATAAATAGGTACAAAATACCTTCCTTTTACTGTTTTAATATGGTCTGGGCTTAGATCTAGCTAGTTAGGTATTGAAGTTACTCAGGCTTTTTTGGGTACCTTGAACAGCAGCTCTAGCTTCTGAAACTTATTTTCAAAGACTTTCACCTATGTGCATATGGACTCTGTACTTTATGAGTGGTAATGCTCACCTTTGTCTTTTAACTATTTCTTCTTGGAACAGTGCAAAATGTCTGATCAGTGTCATGACTGTAGAATACCTTTATTGTTTCTTTGCCATTGCTCAGGTTTGACTGAAGGATAGATTTCATTACATGACAACTCAAACTAATGCTGTTGAATACTTATGAAGATATTTAGATTATGGTAAAGTTTCTGGAGAGCTGATCCAATTATATTTATTTTCTTTTCAGCCAAGATATTACCATTAGTGGGGACAGGTAGACCCAGAAATATAGCAGTGAATGGGAAACAGCCTAGAAAAGTACAACCCAGAGGCATTTCTCCAATCTCATCTGCCATGCCTAGAACCTGTGGTAGAGCCTCATACTCCACAGGACTCCAACATATTTCATAGATCTGACAGACATTAGAAGCAGAAGATTTGTGGCCCTAATATTTTCATACTGAGAGCACTGGACCACTCAAAAATCCTATTCAAAATAAAGATGAGGTTAAGCTGAGGTTTATAACATAATATTGTTTAACAGTTAGAAGTATGACTCTTTCAAAATCTGCTACCCATTAAGATATAACAGAAAAACTAAAGCGACTTTGTAGCAGCTGCAGCAGATTAGGAAAGTAAAATAAATACCTATGAAAATCATTATTAACTGTAGCTGGTTCTGTCTCCGCACCGGGCGGACGCTGGCCTCTGGCTGGCTCAGATCTGCACAGCTACAAGATGTTCCCAGTTAGGATAGGCACGCAGGCTATCTTTACCTGCTGGCTCGGCTTCTCAGCAGCAGCTGGACTAAATAGTGTTGTGACAGCAGCGGCAGTAGAAAAGGATGGCTCTCAGCTTAGCAGGTTAAAAGATGTTTATTCAGGCTGAGCTGTGGGAGTACCACAGCTGGTCCAAACCTCAGGCCAGAGAGGCCAGAGAGCGAGAGAGCAAGAGAGCGAGAGAGTTTGAATCTCCCTCCTCCACCTTATAACTGGGGGAGGGGTTCAAGTGGGGTTACAACAAGACAACAAATCAGGGGATTCAGGGGGTAAAAAGGTGTGTCCACCTCCAAGCCTTTGACCACTCACACCCAGAAGAAAGGAATTCCCCCCAGGCGACCTATCACTTGACGCCCTCCCTGGGGATTTCCCAATCTTGGGGTGGGGTCCCGAAGTGATAGACAAGATGCCCCAGAGCCGGGGGGGAAGAGGGGATGGACAGTTACAAAACTGGGGATACAATGAACTGAACCATAACATAAAACTTCTTATAAAAACTTAATAAAACAGTTCTCGCACTGCCACAATTAACCACACTGCAATGCACTTTTCAGTGTCAGTTCCTCTCTTCTAGATTAAAACAACTCCAAAAAACAAACAGAAGAGCCAGTTACAAGATGTTCCAACTTGAAACTTGTTTCCTTCTTTCTAGAACCTGACCTAATCACAGTTGCAAGAAGATGCTTCTTCTTTACTGATCCCAAAAATGTCTAGTTCCTACATCAGTCTATGTAGTAAAGTAAAATTATGTTTTATACTCTGAGTGATCTAAAGGAAAGTGTTGGGGCTGCAAGCCTAAAGAGTCATCTTTGTTTCAAACAGCCACAGGTGTGCAGATGAAATTTCAGTTAGCCAGGTATTTTATAAACATCCTGATCTCGAGCAAATTAAGCTATTAATATAAAAACAAAGAGACAACATGTTAACGAGGAGTCATAAAGGCATAGGAAACAAGGTAAGCTATTTGGGGTTAACTCCAGTCGGCATCTAAACACCACACCACTCTGACTTGATTCTCTTCCTCACGCCCAGTGGGGCAGCAAAAGAAAATGAAAAGTAGGAGAAAACCTATGGGTCAAGATGAGGATGGTTTAATGAGAAAACAAGACATGAAAGAACAAGGTAACAACAAAGACGTGACATTATTCACTCACCTCCTCCCATGGAGAGACTAGTTCTCACTCAGACCATGAGCAAAATTCCCTAACCTACCCTCTTTTCAATTTTACTGCTGAGCATGACGCAGCATTGAAGCTTTTTGGTCAGTTTGGGACACCTGTCTGGTTGCATACCCTCCCAGCCTCTAGCCCACTCCCAATCTCTTCACTGGGCAGGGTGGGAGCAGGGCAGAGTAAGAAGAGAAGGCCTTGATGCTGTTCAAACACTGTTCAGCAATACTTAAACTGTGTTATTAGTGCCAGATGAGAGGATAGCAGCTGAAAAAGCTATAATTTACTGCCCTGCCTCTCACTTCTTTAACTTGTTCCCCACCAGAAAGGGGCAAGTTTTTGTGCTTGTTGGTTTGGATTTGTTTTTTCCACATTTCAGCTCTCCCTTTTAGGAACAGAAAAATCTCCAGCCAAAGTGCTTTAAGTGGAAAAAACCATGTGTATGTCTCAGCATGGAACTTGCCATATCCCGAAACTTCCATTTTATGTAAAGACATTTTGTACAAAAAAATCAAAGAGATCAATGCATGGAAATGTAAGGCCACTGTAGGATCATTAAGCCAGTTCTGATGGCAACCAACCATGTGATGATAATGGGTTTGAGAATCACTGACTCCTAATCATACCTTGCAAGTGTGCTATGCTATGGCCCACATGTACAAATTTGTCCTTTTGGTTCATAGTCTGATGTTCAGGTAAGAATGAGTGAAATTTCATGAAATATGATGTTTTATAGGCTACAAATTTTTATCATCTTATTTTTATTTGATTTACTTTTGAGAAAAACTATTCTAGGTGCTTTAAGCTGATTTTATCCTCCTCCAAATACCCATATAAAATCCAATGTATTTCACTAGATACACAAATGCAACTGTTATTTCCAAGTGTTCCAAGGTCTACAATATTATATCAAGCCTCTTTCTCTGACCAGTTCCAAACGTTACCTACTCTCTGAGTATGATCCCACTTTGGGCGCTAGTGCTCAGCATAATCTTTCAAAGAGATAGCATCTGAAACCAGTCATTTATGTCTCGTAGGAGCAGAGGAGGAAGAGACATTGCAGGAAACTTGGTCAGTCTGAAGTCCAGATGAAAAGCACCCCTTTATCCAAGGAGAGTACAGGCTATCAAGATCCTGCAGTTGTAGAAAAAAAACAACTTACTTTCAGAGTCAAAGTAGGTAAGAGTTGATGCAGTGTCCGTCCTCGTGCTTGCCAGCGTGGCCACAGGCCAGCTCAGTTTATGCACTGCAGCAACGTGGCTGGGTCGGGGCAGCAAGTCGGGCGAGCCGCCTCCACCCTGTGGATTCTCAATTCCCCCACACCAGCAACGAGCGGATCGATGGAGAACGCAACCGCGGCGGCCAAAGAAAGGGCGACTCCTCTAGGCAGGGTATAATGGTGTTTATTGCAGGGAGGGGGAGCACGGAGCTCGGCACTCTCTGACCACCTGCCCAGAAGAGCGCCGGGAGCAGGTATGCACGAGCTTAAAAACAGGGGAGGGGACCGGGGTGGCGACAACTGGTCAGCCAATTACAATAATGAGGGGTATAACTGGGGGTATGAACCTAATGGGTTGGGGGCCAACCAAAAAACGAAGAGAGGGGATTGCCAGGGCCCCAGCCTATCACTCGACCCCCTCCCTGGAGCTTTCTAGAATCCAGGAAAGGGTCCTGGGGTGACAGACAGGGCGCCCAAGGGGAGAAAGAGGAGATTGACATATAACGGACTTTCTCTAACTCCAGGCAGACAGGTTACAACCAATACTAAAAACAGGGGGGTACAAGGAACAAACCATTACAGAAAACTCAATATAAATTACATTAAATAAATAAAACAAATGCACACCACCACAAAGAGTTGTCTCAGTTGATCCTAATCTTGCTCCTTGCTTTACAGCCTGTCTTCCTTCAATAAGCCATGCATCAGTGGCAGAAATATGCCACTTCACTTGGCAATAGGGAACTGTTGATTGATTGCTGTACAAACTGTGCTGATTTAGATGATTTTACCATACAGACTAAAGGTAATTTATTTTAGGTGGCTGGCAGGACATCAGATCCTTATAGTATGCTATGAAGTTTGCTTTACCTGTCTTCAAAGAGATTGAAATAATTTCATTTTCATAGTTATTTTAAAATTGGGTCTTGGTTAGTTAAATCTCTCATTCTGACAATTTGCCAAGTGATTTCTGAAAATAGGTAATTTTGAAGACATACTATTCTTTCAGTCCACTCCCTACAATGGCTTTTTCTAAGCCAGAGATTCATATTTGCTACATTATCATAAGAAATAATAATTTTAAAAGGTCATTAAGCAAAATCAATTTCTTTAAGGAACATCTTTAAAAATGTATGAAATTTACTTTACTGTCATTGGCTTTGTAAAGTCTACAAAGGCTTTGTTTACAAATGTGACAAATTCAAGTGAGAAGGGCAAGTGAGATTAACCAAAATTCATAATATTTCAGACTGGATGCTGCCTTGCTTAATATTTTCCTGCTGTGCTCTTTTTGAAATTTCCATTATGCTTAATAGGATTTGTTTGGGATATAGGATTAAAGGATTTATGGGCATTCTTACAGAGATCACCTGAATTTAATGGTAGACCCAAGACATAAAACTAGTCTCTGGAAGTGCATCAGGTTATGCCACATTTTAGAATGTTGTCTCATGGAGTTTATTTTCCAGTTGTATTCAAACCTAGAGATTGGAAATTAATTCTTCAAAAAATTCAATGAAATTTGATCATATACATATAGCCATAAATTTGCCCTGAAAAACCCACTATACCAATAAAAGACAGTCTAATCTTGTCAAAGTTGGAGACATGAAATGACAAAGAGCTGAGTGCCAGGTGGGATGCAATAAACGGCAGCAAGACAGCAGGTCTCTGCAGCTGACAGGCTGACTGTCCATGGAAAGCAACTCCAAGGAAGAGAGAGGACAGTTACTGTGTCCAGAAAGACCCTGCTTTCAGACATCTTGAGCTGTCTCTGCTCTTTTAACGAGTCTGGAGTCAGGAAAATTTTATTAGCTTTTAATAGATCCCCTGGAAACAGGTGTAAGGACAGATGAACACCAAGACCTGCAGAATAGCAGCTGCCTGTCTCACCTCAGATACAGGGAATTGGATGAAGCAGAATTACCAAAACCCTGCAGGAAAAGATAAGTAAAATGGAAATATGGAATGTATTGAGTGCCAGCTGCAGTGAAAGGTGCTACTATTGGGATCAGTCTGTAAGCATGACAGTACCCTTCAACATCACGTGCCCAGTGCTATTCTCCAGAGTCATCACAGTCCAGTGATGGAATATGACAAGACATCTCACATGTATTTAAGCTTAATAACTGTAATGCTGGTGACAACAGAGCAGCATTCTGACTGCACAAATTGCCACAGTCATCATTACTCTCATCATAGTCTTATATTTAATGACAATGGAGTTCCTGCGTATTGTGTGGGAGTTCATAAAATAATTTACCTTTTACTTATGTGGAATTCCCCCTCTGCAATGCAGGCAAAAAAAGTCAGGGAAAGGATCCTGAACTGCTTTAGTTGCAGTCACAAAGCTGTACTGAAATTTCCCTTGTTGCTCTATTAAGTGCAGGCTGCTGGGGCTCCTCAAGTTGTCAGAGGGCGAAAGAGGGAAATGTAGAGTTAGCACTAAGAGGACTCTGCATGAGGGGCAAATACTGCAGCAGCTGGAAGTTCAGCAGAACCTGAACTCCCAGAAGAAGAACACTTCCAGAAAACTTACCCACTTTTCACCTTTACCCATGCTAGAGGGGAATCCAGGACAGCTGTGCAGCATCACAGATTGTTCATCCAGACACACTTGTGAGGGGCAGGTGTGACAAGCTGGTTGGGAAATACACCTGCAGAAAACCCCGCACAACTCCAGGCTGCCATTTTTTTCCAAGCCCTGCAAAATCTGGAGTCATGTCAATAAGTATAAAACTTTCCACTACAATCTGAGTCATGCTGCTCACACTTGTCTCCCACCTTCCCAGAGCTACAGCGGCTGAAAGGAGGGGCAGCTTTTAAACCATGGTGAGATGACTTTGACTATCAGCACACTCTGCATTTTCTGAAAGACAGGCTCTGCTACTGCACTCCTGTTTATTGAGATTATATGGCACGATTTAATTTCAAGAGCGACTGCAAGTTTCTTGTTTTCTTCCAGCGCTTTCTTGTCCTTTAAGCCTTCATATGAACCTTAGGATGAAAAGATTTTCTTTTTAAAAGAACTAGGCTTTGTACCACATGGTCTCCAAGGCTAATACAAAAGTTATCTCCCCCATCCTTATGTTCATTCACTATTAGGTGACCAGCCTCCCTGTCCAAAGCTCTGCAGTATTCTCTTTTACAATGTGTTCTGTGAAGCATAGAAGGTTGCCAGGAGGTATTGAAGTGCAAAGCTGCAGTTTTTGTCCTTGGAAGCCCAGCACAGCCATATGGGCACAATTTAAGACTTCCATCTTCAGACTAGTACAGCTTTCCCTGCTTCCATATGAAGAGGCATATCCGTGGCACACACGCACCAGTAGCCACTCCTTGTGGTGGGCTGACCACACTAGCAAAGCTAGCCACTGCAGATTCACACCTCAATAAAAGCCCAGAGACTATACTACCTACAGTGTAACTCCAGAGTACATGCGGAAGACCCAGGCAGTAAGCTAGAGCAGTGGAAAATAGACTCAGCTGTATGTACACTTACAGTGCAGCTGTAAGGACTGAATTCCCCGGTCTGGCTTACACAGAAGCCACAGGGCCCATGGGCAGGTGTAGGTTGTGGTCCCATGTGAAATCTGGTAAGGGCAACTAAGAGTTGTTAGAGCTTTCAGGGGCCTGTCAACAGATTTGCTGATGTCTGTTCTTTCTGGAGAACTTTTTAATAAACACCAGAAAGTGTTTAAACACATAGAAGGTTGCCTTGAGAAAACTAGCAATGGCGATGCTCTTAGAGACTTGCTCACTGCAGGCAGGTCCTTTCTGCAGGGCTCCTTTCAGTCCACTCGTAACTTTCCAAGTTGCTGCAAAAACTCTGTTAAACTATTTCGCTCAAAGCTCCTGTGAGATGAGGCTGCTTACTCACCTTTCCAAGCTCTTCTGTGCTTTCTTTTCTGTGCCCTTCCAAGCTCTCTTTTCATCTTGCTGTACTCCACTGACCCTTCAGCTCCAACAGATAATTTTTATTATGATTTGCTCCTTGGTTATACAGATTTGTCACCTTTCCTCTGCCTTTTTCTCTGATTCTATAAGAAGATTTACCTGTAAACACTTTCCACCTGCATTTCTGTGGAGGTCCTCCTGGGTCCCCTTGTTGGGCTTTTTCTAGTTTGCTTTATGCAGGGATTCTGCTCTTTGCTCTCCACAAAATCTTAAATAATATTTTTTGTCTTTTCTCTGTGTCATTCAGGAAAGCTGGGCTCACGTGTCATTTCTAATAGTTCTGTCCCAGCTGCCTCTGTCTAGATTGAGACTCCCTAAGCTTTGGCTAAATGCTATATGCTTGCAGAAAGAGAAATGTTCCCAAGTCTTATTTCCCTGCGGGGGAATGGCATAGCCTGTAGTCCATCACACAGAGCAGGCACAGTGACAGGGTGCCTGCTCCCTACTTACTGTTTTACTGTTTACAGTTTCACTGCCAAAGGTTAATGAAGACATTGTTCCAGGTCTAGAAAATACATGACTCCTTCAGCAGTTTCAGCCCTTTCTCCCTTAAGCAATTTCCACAGGAATTCAGAAACCAGTATCCTCCTGAAAGGGGCTATCCTCTTTCCCAAATCTTGGACCAAGATACTCCGACGTTATTTCAGATTGTATGGGGAGGCTTTCTTCACTATGCTATAAACTTCAAAGTCCTCTAAAAAGTGTAGTCATCAACTCTTTGAGATTTTCTGCTGCAGCAGATAGTAGGTAATTGTCCTTTCCCTGTTCCTTAGCTGCCCACATCAGCCAAAACTTTTTTGCAGGCATTAAAAAAAAAGGTATTGATAAATTATTTTCTTTAATATTTTGGCTTATAAATTGCAATATACATCTCAGTATTGAAGATCCTTTCAAGAAGGCTTCTTAATGGGATTTCAATCAATACTTTAGAGGTGCACACCAAAGTCTGACATATGAAGACACAAATCTGTTAAGTTTAGTCCAGCCAAGAGTCTGGTATGACTGGGAACATGCAAAACAGATTATTAGGAACCTAAATAGACACTTTTATAAATATGTGACTGCTTGTGATGATGCTAGATTAATATAAGAGGTTACTGCCTCTTCAGCTGGAAATTGTTTCCTCAATAGAAAGTAGCTGATGGTTACTATGGTCTTCTATTTTTCAGACTAATTAAGTTCACTTAAAAACTTTTCAGGGTTTATTGCACATTATAATAGCAAAAAAAACCACCAACCCTGTTGTTGTGTCTCAGCTGGAAGGAAGTAACTTCCATTAGGTGTGTAACAAATGGTATATATACTTTTGTCTGAGAGGTCAGAAAAATGGACAGTCATGTGATTGGTTAAATAAAGTGGTGTAGATTGTTTGCTTTTGAACTGGGAAATTTAAATTCCACTGCTCTTGGATATTAGACACCACAGTATTTTTCTTTTGGATCTGGCTTTTGCTCTTAGTCCAAATTTCAGAATCTCATTGAGGAAAGGAGGCAGGTTTCAAAGATGTAAGAATTTTCAGTCTTCATTGCATTGTATTATACAGAGAACATCAAATGCATTTTTTTTGCAGAAATGTGACTTACATACTGTTAAAGTTCCTATTAAGCCTGAACAGAGGAGGACATATATGCTTTATTTATTCTCACAGGGATCGGTTTCCTTCATAAATGTGTATGTCTTGTATATACTAAAATGTAAGTTACTTCATCAGTCACCTTCTCCTTCATCCCTCCTAAGACTTGTCATTTAGAGACACATTCATTCAATGCCAAAGAACTCAGCTGACTTGCTTCAATACTCTCTCTCTGAGAGTGCTGCATGAATCTGAAGGCATATCTAATGATCACATGTAAGGAGTTGCAAGTAAACTCATCCAGATTTTTAGACAATTAGAAGCCAGAAAATCTAGATAGACAGCAGTGGGTGGGAGGTAATAGATTCCAAGCTGGTTTGCTCAGTCTCAGCAGCACACTGCCCATAACCATAGTACTCCCAATTGAATGTTTTGAGAACAAGCTGAACTTATGCCCATATGGAACACATTGGAACAGCACATAAAAATGCCACAAAAGTGATTGTACAATGGAAATATCAGAACTGGTTCAAGACAGTAGAATAATATGAAAACTCCAATTTATTGCCATAGACACAAATCTTAAAGGCAAATCACCTTTTGTCACATCAAAGGAATGGGGGTGTGCTGAAAACTTTCTGTAAAGGAAAAGGGGAACAGCTAAGGCCACCCATTCCCGAAGACTAACCCAGAGCCAACAGATAATATTTCTAAATTGATAATAGTGCCCCAAAAATGTGCTCAGTAGTTACATCTGCATCTTAGAAGTCTGCACATTCTTTTGTAGACCCGCTGACCATCCTAACATAGGATGTTGCAATTTACAAATTATCCCATGTCCTTTGTATCTGTGAGTGTGCCATATTCAAACAGCAAGTGCTACTTTGAACTTGTCCACTCAAGACACAACTTAATGCAATCCAAATGATGGATCTCAAATCCTTCAAATCCCCAGTCTCTCCTCTGGACTTGCTATATATTGCACTGTGGTTCACTATTTCCAGTCAACTACATACAGCATTAATTGTGAGTATCCCCCTCTTTGGGTGTCTCTCCACTTGCTATTCAGGCACACCTCTCCAATCCTGTCTATGTTGTCTCTGTGACTGGAGTGCATGGATTTGGGAGCTCTTTTTGTGTTTGGGACAACTATTGTCTAGAAGCAGAACTGATATTTCACAAAGCCAGTGCTGTTCATGGGCCTGCTACCAATCACACCTCACCTGCAGAGAAGGCTCTGTCTCAGCCAGAGCTCTCTCACTGCCCATGGAAGCAAAGCCTTAATTCAGACCTGACAGGATGGGTGGACATGCAACATGTGGAAGTAAAACAACACCGTGCACACAAAGGAGACATGTAGGTTATGCAACACAAAGAACCCAAACGTAATTAAAACTATGTAGTTTGGAGGCTGAACAATTCCTCCCTCTCTGAATGACTCCATTAATGTAATTTCTGGTCATTCGTTTTGATTCATATTTTTCTCTCCTCTTGCCAGCAAAATGCTGCTAGTTGCAGAATCAAAGCTGATAATTTTAAGAGTTTGCTTCCAAAAAAGATGTTCACCTTTTTTCAGGACTGGTTATTGTGTCTTCCTTTACTTTTCCAGGGAACTGCCAAAGTTGGCTGGAGACCTCTGCATGCTTAAGGCAGTAACCACTAGTGTTACTCCTTCATTAGCGTAGTGCCTGATTCTGGAGCCCTTGATTATGGAAACAGTCCTTTGAGGTCCAGGGCCAGCAACAAGATGGAATCAGACAGCACCTCAAAGGGGTGAAGGCCTTAGGCCATCAGGCACTGTGGAGAGGAGTCACTGCTGTGATTCTCCTGAGGTTTTCACTGCTGGTACAGGGAAAACAAACGCCCTTCAGTGAGCAGTGTTAGAGCTGTTTGCTTGGCTCAAGCTGACAGAACTGGATCACAAAACTTGTTACAGGCACAGACAGCCCACCTATCACAGCTATTGTTTATGCCTGTGTTGTCTTGGAATTGTGCTTTCAAACTTTAACTGTTAAGTGACCAGTTTATCTACATAGCTGTGTCATATAGGCCTGGTGGTCCTCACATTGTTGATAATTAGATTCACTTAACAAATGCAGAATTCATGAAACACTCAGAAAAAAAAGATTTGTGTGGTAGGGAAAGACAAAAAGGGATATTACTTTCACAGAAATATTGTCAAATCCTAGTTATAGCTCCTTGAACCTCTTTCTCTTCATATTTAAACTTTATAGCATAGTACAAGGTACAGAGTTTCTTTTCATATTCCAAGTTTACAGCTGAACAAATACATATTAATATAGAAGCTGTAATGTATTCTGAGTTAAGCTGTCATAAAATCTAGGGCTTTTCACATCATCACTTTTGAAGGTCAGTGCCACAGAGAAGAAGAAGCATCTGTACTGGATCACCATGAACGTTTGTAATACATGGCAATAAATACTGCAATATATTTCATTTTTATACGTTTTTGATGAAGAGGCAAAAGTGCATCTTCCACAGTAGCTTTTCAAAAATTGCTCATCTGTTTGGAATGGCTGTAAAAGAGATTGAAGCTAAACATTATTCATAGATACA
The DNA here is from genome assembly GCF_015227805.2 of Hirundo rustica. Classification (NCBI taxonomy): domain Eukaryota; kingdom Metazoa; phylum Chordata; class Aves; order Passeriformes; family Hirundinidae; genus Hirundo; species Hirundo rustica. The sequence goes on from NC_053450.1 coordinate 104,633,425, forward strand.
TTACAGCTCCTCACTGAGACCAGAGCTGAAATGAGAAGAGTTTTCCAATGATATTTCATTTGGAGTATTGATTTTTCTGAGCTTGTCCCACAAAACTATTGCATGAGTGTTCCAGGCAAGTATAAGAAGATGTAGATTATCATAGTTAGTTTTCTTTCCTAAGTTTTTTTTCCTTCTCCCAGCTGGGTTGTAAACATTTTGCTCATTTTGGGCTTTAATTCTCCTAGAATGCCCCACCAAATTGGGTGAAGACCACTACTTTGCAGAAATTTTTTGAAAGTAAGGCTATAATTTGCTTTTCAGAGAGTGCCTGAATCAACTTGGAAGAGGTGTGTAGGACACTTTTGCCCCTCACGTTTGTCCAACAATGAAAAGTAACACATTTTTTTCCTGTGAAATACTTGCCAACAAATTAAGTTGTTGGGTGCAGAAACATGGAAAAGTCTAACCCATAGGTTATAAACATGACAATAGACTACTCCATCTGGGAAAATTTAGTCTATCTAGAAATCTGACCCTGATTTTTTGATTTGCAGCAGATTCTCTAGTACTTAAGCTACAGAATTTACTTTAGGGTTGCCTGAGGACTGGACTGTCTCTGAAACTCCCTTATGGTCTGGTCAAATAATCTCATTAGGTCAACACAAGGCACAGTGATGAAGGAGCAAGGGCACTGTACTGCATTTACTTCTTATGACAGTTTAAACTTGAGGAGCTGAAAACAGTCTGACTCCTGGCAGTGTGATGGCGCTCCTGGAGTAATGGAATATTTCACTTTTAATCTGTGTTCCCATGTGCCCGGGGGCTGCTGGTAAAAAGACAACTGCAGGTTTTCAGCAGTTTCTGAAATGAAAAAGTCCATGAAAAGAAGAAGAAGAAGAAGAAGAAGAAGAAGAAGAAGAAGAGAGAAGAAGAAGAAGAAAGAAGAAGAAGGAAGAAGAAGAAAGAAGAAAGGAGACAGAAGAAGAAGAAGAAGAAAGAAGAAAGAAGAAAAAAGAAAAAGAAAAAGAAAAAGAAAAAGAAAAAGAAAAAGAAAAAGAAAAAGAAAAAGAAAAAGAAAAAGAAAAAGAAAAAGAAAAAGAAAAAGAAAAAGAAAAAAAGTCTGTGACTTTAAATTAGAGTTCTGTCTGCATGGCAGCAGGACACAGAGGGTGGTGTGAGCACCAGCGGGCTCCAGGGGCATCTCCTATGTGCTCCCCCTTGGTGCAGCTCAGTGTACACTGCCAACAGGGAACTAGGGCATTCCCAGCTGGCTTGTGCCAACCCACTCTTTCTGCTGCCTTACAAGGTCTTACACAGAGTTGCCATTTTCAGGTTTGTCTGTGCATTGCATTCCTTGAGGGCATTCATCCCCTCCTGATGCAGGCCATTGGCATATAAAATTTCAACCAGCTAGCAAATAGGCTTGATGGGGTACCTCTCTCTCTCAGCAGCTCCAAGCCTGACACAAAAATGTAACTGTCTTTTTTTCTTTTTGGATGATAGACAAGAGTCAGTTGAGTCTCTAAAAGAAGCACTGTTTTTCCATTCCATATTGACTTATTTATCTCACTATACACTGGATTCTGCAAGAACAGCCTTTAACTACAGAATATCAACACATTGTACATGTTCCAGAAGAAACTGCATTAACGATAACATAAAGTAGTTATGATGTTATGAATTCACAATCCTGTGCGATCCTTTATTAAAATGTGGCAGGTTGAACAGTGGATATTATATTTGGATCTGTCTTAGATGAATAAAATGAAAATGTCAAAAAGGCTGCGTTGTTATAGTTCCATGAAGTACTGAAGTGGTTTCTCAAACATTTCACAACATTACGTGGAAACTACACAAACACCAAGCAAGCAACCAAATAAAAATTTCTAAAAAAACTTGGATGTTCTATCTTTTTATGCTTCACGTTTTAGGGTTTTCCATACTCAAAGAATCTTGTACCATGAATGTAAAGGTAGTGACCAAGATCTGCAAGTATATCAAATTTGCAGTAGCCTGTATGACTACTAGAACTCCTGGATGGGATTAAAAAAAAAAAAAAAAAAAAAAAAAAAAAAAGCCTTGGAAAAATGTTTTTGTGAAGAAAAGTTGTCGTGGAAACATGGGGTGGGGCTTTTAACTAACTTCTTTGTCACAAACTGATTGATGCAGAATGTGCTTTCTTGCCAAAACTGCATGAAAAAGAGTGGCAAAACAGCCAACTGACCCCAAACTTACATTGCAGCTAGAATGTTATTTGTAATAATTACAACAAAGGTTTTTGAGCTTTGCTCATTTAATACCTGAGCCCACTACTTTAAAGGAATGTAACCACCAAATTAATATCTTGCCTCTGTGGATTTTCACAAAAACTCTGAAAGACATAGGCCTGAGCCCACATGAAAAGTGAAAAATCATTTGAATTGATTAAAAACATGAAAATTTTTTCATTCCATAGCTTATTTTCAATTTTAGGAAAAACCAAAAGAATCCAAAAGGGAGAAAAAAAAAACATTAAAAATTCTAACTTTGAAGTAGCCATTCTAACTGAAGGAAGTCCTAAATTACCATTTAGTTATGACAACCTATGAAGAGTGATCTTTCTGGTGGTTTTTTTTTTTTTTTTTTTCATTACATTTTTGCTTGAAACTGCATAGAAAGAGTAGGCATAAGTGGAGACAATAAGCAGGTAAATATTGAGCAGATTTATTTGAAAGTTTGTATCTTCTCCCGCTGATAGCAACAATAAAGCTTTCAGCAGTGTAAAACTCTCAAGAAACATTCCCTGAAACTATGGCCAAATGGGTCTATTTTTCACTCAAAGTATGTAGCATGTGGGGGCCGTAAACTGCTACAGGGTCACATTTAACAGGGCAACCAAGCTAAATAAAATAAGAACAAAACAGGTAACTTAGTCTCCAACCTTCCCCTCCTCTCCACCCTAATATTCATCATAGTGATTTGAAAACTGAGTTGGTTTTGCTTTATAAATAAATAAATCACTTGCTTTGACACTCGGTGAATTTAGCTGGAGGCAAAATGAGGTCTTTTGAATAACTGTTTGTTCTTGCACTGTTCTTGCACTCCAGAATAATGGAGTTTATAAGAGACACTTTCTTCTGAGATCTTTGAGGAAAAAAATAGGTAGAGCATATATCAAGTTCAAAAAACCAAAGGAAACATCAAAACCCATGCAAATGGTAGATGTAAGCTGGGAGCTTTTAATCTGTTTATGTCTCTTGACCTGTTCTCATTGTTGTTGCACACTTCTGGATGGACTTGCCACTCATGCCACTAAGACAGATTTGTTTTCTATTTAGTTCTTTCCATGCAGTGACCACAGTTGACTAACGACTTTTGAGCTACATTAATTAATGCTCTGCTCTTGTTTCTGTTGCCGTGTGCACTCAGAGAGAGGAAATGGAATACCGTCAGATTTTGTGTTTGGTTTTTTCCTCCTTTCACCTGGGCAGCCTTAGTATTGAAAAAATAAATAAAGAAGTTTTTTTTCAAGACCAAGAAAAAGGCTTCTGCAGTACCTTAAGAAACTATGTTCAAGACATAATTTATCCTGTTATACTGAACATGTTTTCAAACAGTATGGTGCAATATTAATGCAATATTAATATTAATATTAATATTAATGCAATATTTCAATGCAATATTTAGAAAAACATAAAACTCTGGAGTCAGAATTTCTACATATTTGTTAGAGCCATAATTATTTAATTAAAATGACCTGCTTCAAAGTGGAAAACTCTAGTGTGGGACTTTTTATTGTGAAAAGCCCTTGACTGGCCAACACTTCAGATTTCTTACAGTTAAAAATCATTATCAAATCAAATGATCGAAAATGATCAAACCTTTGTTCCCTTTTAAGAAACTAAAATGATCCTGTCCTATATTGCTCCAAAAATAGACCAAAAAAACCCCAAACCAAAAACAAAACATAGAAAACTCATGAAACTTTATTTCCTATTAATGGAGATTGTTGTTATATTATCATGTGCTCCTCATCTAAATGTGTTTATTGTAATGATTACATAGCACTAGCATGAATATCAACAGAGCCTGAATGCTGATGTTTCTGCAATGGTTGTTAGTTAAAGAGACATTAAAGTGCATTAGGAGAAGTGCAGCTATTTCTTTGCCTTTCCTACTCAAAATTTTAATTTCATTTTCACATCACCCTGAAGATTTTTTTTAGATGGAGCTCTCAAAAAAGGTTGTAATTACCTTTCAGGAGAATTCAAGATTACCACTGACAGGCCCAAAAGAATAACTGTTTCAGCAAGGTGGATGGAGAACAGACAGAAGGCCGGTCATACCAGGTACAGATGATATTTTTCTTTGAGAAGATACTGGCTTTCTGTAGACACCTGAAGAATGTTAGATCAAATTTGCCTGAATTACAGTAAGGCATTCAGGGGAACTCCTGGAGTAAAGAAATTGGGAATTAGGAAACCGTTCATAAGATGGATTAGAAACTTAAGGGGAGATGAGTGACAGTGTGGTAAGTAAGGAACTTTCACATTAGAAGGGAGCTGTTAGGAGAACATTTCATGTTTTGGAAAGGGCTTTGGTCAGCTTTTCTTTAATGACCTTTACGCGAGAAAAATACTTCTATAATGAAATGTGCATAGGTTGCAGACCTGGAAGACATCACCAGAAAGTATAAAGGGATGCAGAGACAGTTTAGAAAAACAAGAGACACCAATCTGATATGGTCATTAAAGAAACAGCTAATATTTGTCAGACAAAGTTATTTTAGCAAAGAGGGATGGAATGAATACTTTACAAAACCCTGTTAAGGGTTTCTCTAGAAATCAAAACACAACTCTAATCACAAAGGTTCAAGAGAGATAAATTCAGTGTGGCTAATGGGATGGTGAGGAGAATAAGGAAATCATGCTGCAGAGTCAGAACAGAGGTGTCCGTCTTGCTGAGGGGAAAAAAATCTGCACTGAAAGAGAATGCACTTTGAGTTTCAGAATTTTGAAAGTTTGGGCTATTCACTGTTTCTGTTTCAGGTGGATGTACATTGTCTTTTTTCCACCAGGGTGGAGGAACTTACACTCTGAAAGTGCATCTTAAAAATAATTAAAACAGAAATCATCAACTCCTCCTTATGATTTTGTGAAGTACAAACAAGAACATCTTTCTGCCTGGTAAATACTTTCAGTAAGGTTGGTCTGCAAAGCCCATTTTACTGAGTTCATTTGTGTTCACAGTGCAGAACCACATCATACAGACTCACAACAAGAGGAATGTATTAGAAAAATACTCAAAGAAATAAATATTTCATATGCTCCTTAATTAATGTTTTTCCTTCCTTTTCAAATCCAAGCAAATGTCACTTCATTGCAACTTACTATCCAACACATTGTGACATACATTCTCATTAAATGATTTCTTATTACAGCACTAATTCCTTGAAGTCTTCATCTATTTAATTGCTAACCTTGGAAAGAGCAAGGTTTCTTTTTAATGAGCACCATAGCTTTCTGATTCCTTAAATTTCTTAGTTATCTGTACTGAAATTTATTTTTCCACTGTTAGAATAATCCAACACTCTGTCAGCATATATCTAATAAATTTTTAAAGTTAATTTACTGCAAAATTCAGCCAATAATATATAAAAAAATCAAAACCAAACACTTTCCATCTCTCACTTTAGTAAGGGTTGTATATTTAAAGGTGTGCCTATTCATATACATGTTTAAATATTACAGTATAGAGAAAATGGAGCTATTTTCTTTATAGAAATACTTTCTCTATCCCCTGTCCCCAGCTTTTTTCTTCTATTGAATATGTGTACTTTTTCCTCCTTCTCATTCTTGCCTTTAATCCATGAGGTTGTAGACATGTTGCACAAAGAGTCAGAATAGTCTTCCTCGTGTTTCATGTACCCAGTCTATGTTGAAAAAAAATCCTTGTTTTGTGTCTGAAGAGCCAGGCTTCTGAAGCGGTCTCAAAAAGTTACAATGATGCATGGCAAACATTCCCAGAAATTAATTACAGATTGAAGGAAGGGAAGAAAGAAAAGTAGAACGCATAAAATCCACAGAATGCTTTCTAAAGAATCAATGGAATAAATACACCTGCTTGTGAGACAACTCAATGCATCATCTTGCCTTCTGAAAATATGCAAAGCCATTTTCATTCCCCAGTCTTGAATTTCCATAATGAGTTAACAAGGAATTCTGTTAAATGACATCCTATTACACAAGCTAAAGACCTAAACAAGATTTGTTTTTAAGTGATTCACTATCCATCATCTTCCTATTCAAAATTCAGCTTTAGAAAATATCATAGGTAACATCTCTCAAAAAGGAAAATTCTCAGTTCCTGTCTTGCTTCTCTCATTACTGCTTCTAACATGGTTTGCAGTCTGTCACCCAAATGTAACAGACACAGCCACACACAATGGCTAAGAGTAACTGACTGTGGAATTATCCATTCCTTTACTCAGTCTGCTCACTCACAACATCTATTCCCAAAATGTGGAGGAAGATCAAATCTCCTCTGGTGGGCTTAGTTTTAGATCATCTGGGTCTGCAGCCGATTTTAACCAACTGCAGGATTGCACTGAACGCTGTCCAAAACTGCTAAACAAAAGATTCTCTTATTCCTGTGGGAAAAACAACGTATCTTAGTGAAGACCTTAGAAAATACATCTTCATGACTGAGTCATACAACACTTCTAAAGAAAGAAAGGATGTTGTGGCAGAAGGTACTGAATTCGTTCTTACATGACTTAATTATATGCTTTTTGTATGACTACAACAAGTGATTTACCTCTCTCTTCCTTTTCTGTAAAACAGGAATAAAAACATGTTTTCTTGTTCACTTTTTTTCTCTCTTCCCTGGAGTGGGAGCCAGTGAGTGTTATGAATTGCACCCTGTGAGTATATATGGAGCTGTGCACAGCAAGATTTTTTTGAACTGTGTCATCTGAATAAAATAGCTGATAACATTCAATGAACTGATATTTTCAGAGTTCCCCTGTACTTTGAAAAGGCTCCTGTTACATTCTAATTTCTAAACAATCGCATGATCCTACTCATTCTAATACTTGAAACTATTCCTGGAGAAGATGTGCAAGATCAAAACTTATGCAAAAAAAAAAAAAAAAAATCTCCAGGCCTACATACACTTAGAATCATAGTTTAGGTTAGAAAGGACCTTAAAGATCTTGTAGTCCCAACCTCCCTGTCCTGGGCAAGTTCACTCTCCAGTGACACCTATTACGCCAACCTCTTTCCTGACATGTGTTTCATAACCTCCCCTTAAGCTTTTCTAGCAATGGAATCCTCCCAGAACTCTTTAACAGGGTGCTTATTCCATTGTTTCATTTTCTGTAGGCTCAGCCAAAAATGCCATTGAAAACGTGAGACTTGGCTATGTGGTTGCAGATTGCCCCAAATATCAGAATTCCTTCCTTCTTCTCAAGGGACATGTTCAAAGCTGTATTCAAGTTAAATTCTGAATTAACTGCTTCTTCTTGATGCTCATATAGAAGGGATTCTTTGACAATCATCTGCTGCAAGAAGTCCTTTTGTATCCTTCCTTTGGTCTTCTGAAGGAACCTCAAGATTTCATCTCCTCTTCGTCTCTTCAATTACTGCAGTACTGTGCCTTCTTTCAGCAAATTTTCTGCAGCTGATTCTGTTTCTACACTTATATTTTCAGAATTTACCACTTACTCATTCAGTTTCTTCCTGAAGAGGAGTTGTCTCCAGTCCCTCCTGCATGTAAGTTGTCCCACAGATGTACAGGCTGCATGGTAGTTTCCATCCCCCAAGTACATTTTCTGTTTAATTTTTGTCTTTTTCTAACTTACCTCTAACTTAAAAGAAGAGGTTACACAATCAAAATGTCTAGCTCTAGGTTTCCTGTCAAATCCTGTTTCAGTTGGTGACAGATCAAATTTAAAGGATGCTGCCCTGAAATTCAGAAATGCCAAATTGGAATCTGTTTTTTGTTCAGCTTTTAAAAATATTTTCCTGTCATTTTCTACAGCAGTATCCTTAACACTATTGAGCTTGGACACCCTGGACTTGAATTAAACACTACTATCTTGTTCTTCAGGAAACCATTTAATCTCATAATCACTGAATGTGGTCTTTTAACCATCATAACAATATTTAATATGTCCAGTTTAGTAAGCACTAAAATTTGACAACCAAAACCCCTGGTTTTCTACTGATGCTACTTCTAGATAGAAAAAAAAACAGTTGTTCAGAAGCTCATTACTCTTATTTCATCAAAAGAACCTTTAGATACATCTTGGCTTGCTTTTTTTTAAACCTTCTTTCCTACAGATCTATACTGGAAATTATTCTCTTGCTCTCTTCTTCAAACATTCTTAATTTTAACACAGCTGACTTTGCTCCAAAGCTTTTGTTTCTGCTACCACACAAGGCTGTACACCAGGGTTTATTTTATAAATTATAGAGGTTTCGCTCCTGTTTAAGCTGATTTAAGCTGATGTTCCAGTTCTCACATATAAGTCTTTGAATAAATTTCACACAGAGACCTCCTTTTACTTTCACCAAAACTGCATCCTTAGCTTTAGATTCATTCAGTCATCTTCTATTGACTTTTCTAGAAGATGGTTTTGTTTCTTCCAAATATAGTCTGTCTAAACAACAGACACTGTTTAAATCTGCTTTTTTTCTTTATCCTGCACATTTTTTCTTCCTGTTTCTTTTGAGGAAATTACAGTTCATTATTTAGAATTTCCTTTGAATGTTTGAACTTGTTTGTTTCTGTGTATTCATAGGAGTTTTAAGATTTACTTATCCAATGTATTAACACTTCTTGTTCTCTCCTCTCAAAACATATGGCCTGTCTTGGTTGCCTTTCTCAGCCTGCCAAATCTGCATTTAATTTTATGTACAAAAGAATTTCTCTCTGAGAATACTTTTCTCATTTTGGGACCCCTGATTTCTGTTATAATTTTATCTCAAATTGGAAATTACTCATGAATATCTGGTCTTGAATATTTGATATCTGATTAAAATATATTGGTATATATAGAAAGGTTTTTTGTTTTTTCTTGGTGTCCTGTGTCAGATATCTTCAGAAATTTCTCTCTTTTTTTTTTTTTTTTTCTTTTCTTTTTTTTTTTTTTTTTTTTTTTTTTTCCCCTTTCTTTCATAGGATGGTATTTGCTCTATCTCTCCTTAGAACACTTCTGTACTTGCTCAGCTCCTGTTATGCTGCTCAAGTCATCCACTGTCTTAAAGGGCAGTTTCTATTGCTCTGGCCCACCTGATATGCTACAGTCACAACAGAAGAAATTGAAACTTGGGACCATACACTGGGCACTAAGTTTCTTTCAATGTTAATAAACCACAGTTACATAGAATTTCAAACTGGATTTTAACAGACATTTACACTTCAGTCTGTAAACTGCCCTTTTCGCATTTTACCTTTAAACTGCATAAAGAAAGTATTTAATAAAAGAGAAAAGGTAATTATTTGGAAAAAAGCTATAATTTGTTGTAATGTATAATCAAGTTTATTGTAATCAAAAATCATTAAATACTTGTGTAGTGGGTTAGTACAGTTTGGTTTTTTAGTTATAGAAGAATGTAGAATAATTCTCCAGGTCAGGACCTGAGAATTGCTTTAGAAAGGACAGGGACCTATCAGAGGGTTAGTTGGAATATTGGCATCCGTTCTGACCACTGAAAATTGTTGGCGATGACTTTGGGAAGTAGCATATAAAACCTCTTGATTTCCTGTAGGTGAGTCCCTTTTCTTCCTTCCTTTGGCCAGAGAGAGACAGGTAACATCGAGCTGGGCCTGCTGATCCCCTCTTCTTGGGGGGATCTGGCCTGAGGCCTGGCTGGATTCCATCGGCTCCCAGGTGAAGGGGGGAAGGAGAGGTTTTGCAACAACTGCTTTCTCTAAACTTGCCTGGAGCAGGGAGGGATCTCTGCCGGGCCCCTGATAAGAGCTATGGGCACCATTTAGGCTGAGGCCACCCCAATTTACACAGAGGGGTGGGCTGAGAAGGCATTTATGATCCTGCCTGGTTTTTTATGTGATTCCGGACTGCCCAGGTGCTCTGATCGCTGATGTTTCTGTGTGAGTTCTTCCTCCCTCACCAGTGCAGCCTTGAACATCTAATACCAGGAGCCACAGAGGGAGAGACAAAGACTCTGAGCAGATTTAACCCTTTCCTGGCAACAGGAAACTTCCAGAGCTTGGCCCTTCTCTGAGAGAGTAAGAAAGGACAGAGTGAACATAAAGGAAAAAAACATCATGAAGTCAGTAGAGCAAGAGTGAAAAGACTATTAGGACTGAGGGTTGAAGAGTTGGTTGTTCCATTCTTACTTGAGCCACGGAAATTAACTTCATTTTAGATAATTCCTTTACATCATGGGACAGATATGCATTTGGGGAGATGATTGTTTTGATTTGAGTGTAGATTTGAGCAAAGGTGTTTGTGATGGACTAAGTAATATTAATTCTATAAGATGCTTGAACAGAGATAAAGATGAGAAGCCCTCTGTGCCAGTAAAGAAGTGAGAAGATATCTCTGTACCTTGAGATGAAGAATCCTTTGCTTTTCGCGTTATTCATCTTTAAAAGGTGACACCCCAGTATGCAAAAGTCTAAGACCCATGACCCATAAGCAGCTTGGGAACCTGCTAATGGGAGGGTCACAAAGGCAGGTTTCTCAGGGCGGTTGTCTTTGTGACAGTTTAAAACCCACAAAAGAACTGTTATAAGTTGTCAGTGGGATCCATGACTCTAAGAGAGACTCTTCTCCTAAAGAATGGCTGAAAGACTATTGTCAGATAGTGAAAATAACTGAAAATTACAAGTTTTGTCTCTTTATGTTGTTTTGTAGGAAAGTGAACTGTTTGTAAAGGGAGGGAAGAGTATTTTTGAAGTTTCATTCTGTTTTAGTTTTTTTTCCAACTTTCTTTATTCTATTTTTTTAGTGTGTGTTAATAAAACTGTTTGTTAATTTTAAGGTTAAGCCTGCTTTGTTTTTCTCCTAGTCTCTCTCCCACAAAAAGAGTAAGTACTAAAACCAGAATTTAGTGAATGTGAAACCACTACAACTTGTCACCAAATTTTAAATTCTTTTTAAATACACAGAGATCTGTAAAGAGCTCATATATATATATAAATATCTCTGTTTTCACAGGTCTATTAAATACTAGCTAAATTGAGATAAAAGCGTTTAGCTTCCACTTATGAGCAGGATCACAATCAAAAGAAGAAAATCACAGAGTGAAAAAAAACAATACTGACAGGACTGATGCAAAGGATTGCAAAACCAAGGGTGTATTTTCTGGAACACAATTTCTAGAAACTTTCTCTCATATTTTCAAATTATTTCAAATTAAAACCTTTACCTTCAGCTGCCTGCATGCTATGCTATGCACATAGAAAATAACACAGGTCATATTGTCAGTTGTGTATTCCATTCATGTAAAATTTTGAATACATACCAAGTTGCTATACACAGCTGGAGTCTCTGCTTGCAAGAACCAAATGACAGGTTTTCTTAGAGGACTTTAGGAGGAGAATAAAATGTCATAGTCTTCAAATTACTTGTTCCCTTCCTGTTTGAGAGGTCTTTCTTCTTTGCATCTCCTATTCTTTTAAATTTCTGCACTGAAAAGAATCTGGATCACAGTCTGTGAATTGTGTCAGGTCTTCTGTCTTTCTGTTCAAGGTGAATCAAGCTTCATCCAAATTGCTTACTGAAACAATCTAGACTTGTCTATTAATCTGCTTCAAATACATGGCCTGGATATAGCTCTGAGGAAAGTGATCTATTAATGGTATCGATCCTCATTTGGCCTTTTAGATCATAGGCATTTTCCCCAGGTGGGTACTGCTTTCTCTATGGGTTTTGTTAGCTCAAAATCCCACATACCAGCATCAGGCTTTGGGATTTATGTTCCACAACGTTTGCATTTTGCGATTCAGATATCCATCCCTTGTCCTGACAGAAATGTATTTGGATATGTCTTTCTCTTATTTTATAAAAATCTCCTTTAAAACAATAAGAAATTTCATTTTTTATGTCCTGCTTGACCACTTGGAGATCCCTCCAGGGATTGCTCTATTTTACCCAATTTCTCCTAAAATACCTCAACAAATTAAGATACTTTGGATTATTTTTTTTTACCACTCAATATCTCAAAGGGCACGAGCCAAATTTTTTCTGTAGTTTGGGTCATATTAGGAGTCTGTATATTGTAATTTAAATGAAGATAAGGTACAGTTTCTTCAAACCATGTTAGAGGAGCTATAACTGGTGAGAGGCATTATTTAGAGGAGGCAATGGCCTGACCCCTACACTTAGGATTTTAGTAGTTATTGAAATCTTCCTTTTTTCTCCATCTATCTCATCAAACATTGATTAAACATTTCACATTTTATATTTTACTTATTTGGTAGCTTTTCTAGTTCTTGCTTGTAGAAAGCAGTACACATAAGACTGTCGCTTCTTAGAGCAAAAAGTACGATGACACTTGCTGGGGAGGTTACAAACCTTGCTTTCTTGCCAGTCTTCCAAGTATCAGTCTGATCAAGGAGCTCAGAGGAGGTGTATTTTCACCCTATGTGAAAACCACATGTAGTTTTAAATAACTACTAGAAGTACACAATTCATTTGAAAAAAAAAAAGTGTTTATTTATTCTGACTGTTGTATGCAAATTTGTGTGCAAATCTTCTACTTATTTATGGTAATAAAAAAGGTAATATATAGTATACAACTGTCACCAAGACACACAAAGCAGTCACATGCAGACGAAATTTCGCAAGGCAGAGGTGCTTCCGATCCCAGCTCACAGCTGAAAGCCGAGGAAAGAAGAGACCCCTTTGTTTATTTTTTTACTTTTTATACATTCGTAAGTCTAGCAGAAGATTGGCTTTTTGGGGTTTCCACCCCTCAGCCTCAGTGGCCAGACGAATTGTCAGTTACAATTGTTTTCAAGTTAGAAATATGCAAACAAAAGACAGAGAATGAAAAACAAAAGATTTGTTTATATTACTTCTGTGGGAAAAGTAGAAAACTGCTCTAATATTCTACAGTAGCTAAAAGATCTGACGCCATTTATGAAAATCAAAAGGCTAATAAAGAAACTCAGAAAAACCAGGGTAACATACAACATTCTCACTATTTCTGTAAAATTACTTTTCTCTAGCACCCCATGGGAAAGGGGTGATTTTCTGTTTTAGTTAAATCACAGCAGAAGTACAGATTATTGTCTGTAGCATGCATTTTGACCCTCATGTGTAAGTTTCACACTTTGAACTGCAAGGGATAGAGCATCTGCCAAACAGAAATCTGTTTCTAACTTTTTTTTTACTACTACACAATGCAAAAAGTGATAAACATACTACAGTTTAATTACACACTACCACCATGATCTACATGTAGAAATAAAATAATAAGGGTGAAACTGATTTTATGTTTTAGAAATTTACCACCAATTAAAAAACCCTAATAAATTTGTCCATTCTGTTATTTCCCATATAAAGCTTACTCTTTACTGTTTTAACAACATGCAGAGAACACAGCTCAGCTTTGTAAAAAAACACTTTATAAAGTTATACAACTTGACATTTTCTTCTTAAAAATAGACCTTTGTAGATATTTTGTGCATGAATATCTTATATTTTTTTGAGGCATAGCATTCCCAGTGCAATGTTGCAATAACCTTTGGTTTGTTGTTCTTACCTCCTGCTGTAGCAAGCTGATTTTTTGGGGCCCTGCTTATTTACACAAAAAGCTTATTGTTCATAAAAGAGCATACAAGGAATAGAACTGTTTGCAAAAAAGGAGGAATAAAAACGCTGAAGACACATGGTTTTGTTTGAATGTTGTAATTCATACCTAATTTTAAAAGAGTTCTTGTGAAGAATTACTGTCCTGGTTTTGGCCAGGTTAATTTTTTCATAATGGCCATGAAGGGCCATTGCCAGGACCCTGATGTTGTTTTATAGCACCTCTTATCATTTACAGAGGCAGGGGAAAAAGACTCTCTCTTTTCCTTGGAGAAGGGGTTCCTTCAGATTGAGAATACATGGATGACTGGACAATCTGGCATTTGTTTATTGTCAGTTTATTGTTTATTTAACAAATTATTGTTTATTGTTAAATGCATTACAATTTCTGTGCAATTTGTTTCTTCTTACACCTTCTGTTATTAATAATTTTGGGGTTACTGTTAGTTTTCTTGTCTCTGTGCTGTTTACAGTGAATTGTTCTTATCTCAGCCTGTGATCTTTCCCTTTTTTGCCTCCAGTTGGAGCACAAAGTGGAAGGGGCAGGATGGTTTTCAGTGAGAACACTAAATTGTAGAATGCTGTCCCTAAACCACAAGAATGATGTAAATCTATACCCAAATACTTTCTTTTAAACAAATGCCAAAGGCAGTTTTACTCAGCTCTGACAGAAATCCAGTAACACCAACAGTGCCACCTTTTCCTTAACTGGGTCTCAGAAGGGATAGATTATTTTCTCCTAGAAACACATCTAACAACTTTCTCCAGAAGCATTTGCCACTTAAAATAGCTCATGCTTGTTCAGAAAGTCTAATCTTAAAAACCAGGGTATGTGCCATGTCTTTATACACAGTATCTACCAACATTTAAATACTGCTCTCAACTGTGCCTTGCATTTTCTACGCGGGTGTTTTTCCTTTTCTTCCTGGTGACTTTTGACAAAACAAAATTTCCTTTTTCTGATAAGAGTTGAACTGTGAAGCTCCCTAGCTGGGTAAACCCCCAGGGAGAACACTGGCATGCACAGTCATCTAGTTTACCCTGGGTATTTATTACTTTCCACATGGATGTGGTCTGGAGTGAAAGGGTTATGACACAACAGACTCTTTCTTTATGGGTCTTTCACAGAATCCTTAAGGTTGGAAAGGACTTCTAAGACCACTGAGTCCCACTGTTGATCATCAAGTCCAATTCACATCCAACCTACACATGTAGGTTGGCCATTCACCAAAGATTTTAAGATCCCACTGCTGGGCTGGGTTGCCACAAAACTAAAAGGCTGTCAACAAATTAAATATAAATATTATGGACATATTAAGATGAAATAGCTTGGAAACATCAAGCTCTCAATTTCCCCATCAGCCTCCTCAGATGATGGCGACCTTCACCAATATACTCATAGTACATATGTATTTCAAAGAGAAAAAAAACCAAAAAAACTCTTCTTCCTTGCACTCCCATGAGAAATTTGGAAAGGAGAACAAAAAAAATCACACTTTGTGTCCAAAAGCAGTGAAGTAATTTCATAGAAACAGCTGTCCAGGGAGCCTAGGAACATCTCCAAGAGACCAGTTTTCAAAGCACTCTCCTAAATGCAGACAAAAAAGAAAAAAAAAAGAAAAAAGATGAGGTAAATATAAAATGCACTTGAACATTGTTTTACAACGTGCTAGCAAAGGAAGTCAAAGAAGATGCTTTGATGACCAATGAGGCTAAAGAGTAGGTGAAGATAATGAGACTCAGAGGCTGGAGGAGCCAAGAGGGGCCGTTGCATTTATAATATCTGTAACAAAGGCACTTCCCAACAATGTGCCTGCTCCGACCTCAAACTGGCAGGGCAGAGCATTTTTGTCAATGTTAAATTTGTTGCATTTCATATGCTTTCCTTAAAAACATAGATTATGAAAAATTTGGGCTAGATACAGTCTCTGAAAGGAGATTTGTCTATCTCTCTGTGTACAGTTATAATATACAGCACATAAGCTATTCTCTGATTGATCACATATTTTTGACATGTAAGCTACTTATTTGTGCAATAAGCATTATTCTAGCTATTTTAATCATTTGATTGCTTTGCTGCTTCACCAAGACAAACAATGTTCTAAATGCGATCAGTTTGTTGTATTTTATATTAGTCCCAATAGGACACTTTGCAGTTCACAGAGCAAATACACATACCCACACTGTGTCATACACAGCTGGCTTCTGTCACTTAAACAAACCGGCTTTATCAGCCTCAGTGAAGACAATAGAATCAAGCCAAATTTATACATACATGGATATAAAAATATATGTATCTACACACTTTAGATAGATATTTATTTTTTGGAAACAAAATCCAAATCTGGCTGAACACTTTTTCTTAGTTTTTTAAACCATCAAGAAGAGAGAAATCTGGTCTCACATTTTATGGCACAGTGCAAGTGTTTGCTGCAGTATAAAAATGTGTGGTAAAGGACATTAAATATGGGGCTACTGTCATTCAAATACAAGTGCAAAGTTAAAGGGCAAAAAATAGGATATTAGTTCATTACTGCACGCACTTTTAATACAGGAATATCTGCTGGAATTACTTGCATTGTTAATAAAACAAGATATTTTGGTAACAGTTTGCAAAGTGGGAACATTAACAATTTCTTTCTGAATGATGTATTATTCCACATCTTTTACTTTCTAGGATTTCAGAGGAGTGAGTAAATAAGCAATGTGACAGAGAAAACTTTGTCTACAGAACTGGAGACTAGGGATCACAGAGGCTCTGAAATAATCATTACAAAATGAAATCAGGCCCCAGGATACAGCAGCTGTAGCTGGAGGGCAGGTGGAGAGAGGGGAAAAAAACCAATGAGACAGAAAGAGAGAGAAGGAACAACAGAACCCTAACACCTTGTGCAAAAGAAATGGTGACCTTTCAGGTGTGCAGAAAATCCCTCACTTCAGAGTGTCTGCTAGGAAAAGCAAACCTTGATGACAGCACAGTAGCCATTAGTGGTTTTGAAAAGTGTATCTAAGATAATAATGGATTTTCAAATTTATGTAAGGTGTCACATAGAAACTAAGGGTCAAGCCTGTCTGCCACCTCTGAGCAGGGAAAAGGGGATTCTTAATATAGCATGAGGCTGGCTGAAACAGGTGCTGCTTTTTCTCTACGAATTTCATGGGTTTTGACAGTACTTGCAAAGACAATGGCACGTATATATGCTTTACCACTCTCCTTTCAAAAGGAGTGGGAGAAACAAACCCAAATGCTACATCCTAGCCTTTGGGCTTGCTGGTATCACAGAGAGAAAACTTCTATTAGTGAAGAAGCCACAAGTTCAGCTAGCTGAACTTAAACAATTTTTTACCAGCAACCTGTGGCTATAATACTATGCATGGATCACAGCTTATATTTTCATTTGTCTGTCTGCAAAAGATTGATGAGGGTTGTCATCTGTAAGGAAGAAAAATTGTTCAGCTTGTGGATAAGTGTACAGGAAATCTTAAGATTTCCTGAGAAATTTATCATTTTTCTCACTGTTTAGAGTCATATATTTAATCTAAGAAATGGGCCACAGAAGATGCTAGAATCTCAAGCTGTAGGATAAGAAAAAGAAATAACAATTTGTCTAATGGCCCAGACCAACTGAAAATTGCTTATTTGATTCTTTTTTTGAAGCTAAAAATACATGATAGTTAAGATATATTTTAAAAAGATACCAGGACCCACATAGTGCTTAGAAAAACAACTTTAAGACTGAGTTCAAGCTACTGCTAACATAAATTCTGTAACAAAACAGAGGAACAGCTACCTTATTTTTGCAGAGGACACAAAATTTACTGTCTCTCATCCAGATGTGTCTACACAGACATCTCTCATTCCCCATCTCCCTGTTGTCACCATCCCTGGGGAACCTGCAAACCAAGAGCACCAAGGTCTGTGGCGGCTCTTCCTTGCAGTGAATCATGTTGTTGCCAGCATCTGACAGGCCTGTAGGTGGTTATCAGAAATCAGAAGGGAAACCCCCAGCAGTCAAGGAGACACTGGGTCCCTGAGCTGGAGGGTGAGTAGCACTCAGTAAAGCTGTGCAGAGTTCTTTTAGTGACACTTTAAGAAAGGCTGACGGGGCTATGAACCAACACGTGGAACTGGCTGATGCTCTGGGTCTGCAAGGGACTTGGGCATCTCACAACCACATTTCATCCATCCTCAATGTAAACAATCATCTCTGAATTTGAAGTCATGCAGAGATTCTGGAGAGAGTAATCAACAGAAAACAACAAGCACCTTCAACAGTGAAATTACTTCTTGAAGTGTTTTGTATTTATTAATACACATTGCTTTTCTGGGGTCTTCACAACTTATCCTACAACATAAAAAGCAAAAGAAGCATCCCTTCCTTCTTAACTTGAACAATATTTTGGTTCTGTGTTTTATTCTCAGTAAATAGTCGCTTAATCCAATCAGCCCTGGCTGATTAATTCCATCTCAATACAGCAAAAATTTTGATAAACTTTAAAATAACCTCCACCTGACACTCACAGGCACCGTGCAGACTGTCTTAGGATATTCTGTTTTCAAAAAGGTTATTCCGCATCAGATGAATCTGTTATTGACTATTACTGTTTGCTATGTAGAAACATATGCTTTAACCAGTTATGTCTCTATTATTGCTATATGCAAAGCTTCAATTTTTGAAATGAAACTTGTGACTTTTAATAATAAGTTAAAAATAATATGATTTTATATTTTTCACATGCTAAACTGTGTGAACTGGCTGCACTGGAATGAAACTCGGAAAAGAAATCTGGCCTCTCTCTCTCTCTCTCTACATATATTTTTATATATGATGTCAGGGACATGAGGCATCTTTTTTACTTTTAAGAATTGTGAAATAACATTTATCAGCAACAGGTATTTCATGATGTTGTGAAATTGCTTTTATTCGTTGAAATATTAGAAACTGCAACCAATACAGCTATGACAGAATCTGCAATCTTCTACTGTCTCCAAACTAAAATCTTAAACAGACACTGACTTCACAGGGCCTGGACAGAAAGCTCAGAGGTTCAGCTTACATGCCACAGAGCAGGTAGCACAGGGAAAAAATGAGCTCTTAGTATCTCCTACAAAGGAGAGAACAAACTTCAAGGGTGGAATTTTAGTGCTCTGAGACCAGGCCACTCGTAGGTTTCTTGACCAGAGAATCATAGAATAAATCATAGAATGGTATGGGTTGGATGGGTCCCTAAAGATTATCTCATTCCAGCCTCACTGTCATGGGCAGGGGAACCTCACACTAGACCAGGTGGATCAGGGCCCCTTTCAGCCTGGCCTTGAACACTTTCGGGGAAGTTGCCCACAACTTCTCTGGGCAACATGTTCCAGTGTCTCACCATCCCCGCAGTAAAGAATTTCTTCCTAATATCCAGTCTAAATCTACCTCACTCAGTTTCCAGCTATTCTCCCTTGTCCTATCACTGTCTGCCCTTGTAAAACTCTCCATCTCCAGCTCTCTTGTATCTTCCTTAAAGTACTGCCAGGCTGCTCTAAGGTCTCTCTTTAGCCTTCTCTTCTCCAGGCTGAACAGCGCAAGCTCTCTCAGGCTGTGCTCAGAGGTGCTGCAGCATCTTCATCGCCCTACGCATTCACCGCCAAGCCTGTGTTTGTGCTGCTGCAGACCTTCCACTAGACCTTGTTGAAATTCATGAGGTTTGCATGAGCCTGCCCCTGAAGCCTGTCAAGGGCCACAAAAGGCACAACAAAACAACAAAAGGTAGCTGACAAAATGCTGCAAAATACTTTCAACAGTGGCATTTCAGATTAGTTTTGTAATGAGAAGCGTAGATGACAACTCATTCATTTCTTGTCAGAACGAAGCAACTTCTTCAATTGTTGCTAACTGCTTCCAGCATTAATTGTCTAGTACAATACTGCAAAGCACAGAAGATTTGGCATTTTAAAGAATTTAAAAGGAATTATTTTCCTACCTAAAATGAAAGGAGCTGTAACGTTAGAGATATAAGGTGGTTTTTTTTTAATAAAAAAAATTAAAACCAACAAACAATAGTCAGCAGGGCAAAACATTATCCACATATCTTGAGACTTTTGTTCTTACTACTTATAATAGAAGAGAGCAAGTCCTAAAAGATGTGCTCACCCATTTTTTTATCCTCACTCAGACAAAGCTGCCATTTAACAATAATGATCTGAAGGGTCCTGTTGCTTTTGAAGTGAATATTTGCCTTCCATAGCTCCTTGCTTGCCTCTCATAAATCACAAATCTAGCATTTTTGCCTATTGACATTCATAATTATGTATCTCAAAAACGAGCGGGAGCAGAGCTGGACAAATCACTTACGTAGGGCAGTCACAAGGACTACTATTTTGTGCTAATGGGAACAGGCAAATAATTACTTGACATAATTGTCAATTCACAATTCAAAGGGACAACAATGAAATCAAGTGGAAGAGGGATGTGTCTATGGGAATGTCTTCTACTAAATGGATTGTTTATGGGAGATTTTAAATTATCACAGTGTCACTTATTTTTCTTCTAACTGAAATTACCATTGCTTGAAGTTAATTATTGTATGAGAGCACGTCATTTTGCGATGAAACTGTGTTTTAGAAAAATGACAATTTGGTTGCTTTGAGCCATTCAGGCTTAGAAATCTGACTACTTAAAATACCTCTTCAAAAATGTAGTATTTCATAAGAGAACAATAGCTTTTTGACTCATTGAAATGCAATGCTTGAATTAAACGGATCTGAAGTGTCCTTTTTTCTGTTCAAAATGCCTAAACTTCTCAACAAATATTCCAATTTTCAGTCAGTACTCACTGTGAGAGAACAGCAATTACATGCATTACCTCACCCATGTCAACAGGAGAAGACATTAGCACCTTCTAGAATCAGGTTGGTTACTGTTATTCAGACTCTAGCATGCTTGCTTCTTAAAGGACAAACTAGAGTAATCTTACTGCAAGTGCACGAAGGTGATTTTGCTTGACAAAATGCAAGTCAGCTCGCTGCAATCCTAATAAGTTTGTATTTGACTGTTTTCCTTTTAAAATTCTTCATGATGATGTATTAAATGTTTGGACATGTGTAAGATACAAGACAAATGTGACAGTACTTTTAGGGAACTTTAAATCACATTGGTTCAAAGCCCCATGAATATTTTTTTTCATATGCTTATTTGAAAATTGCCCCTTTTGTTAGACAGGAACAGTATTCTTCTCCCTATTTACAATTTCTTTAGGATAGAAACTTGATCTCAAGTGGGGCTCTAGACCTTTCTTTTTAAATAAATTCATATTGTTGAAAAATATTAAATAGCTAACTAGAGACAAGCTAGTTTAAAAAAAACATGTGAATATAGAGCACTGACTTACTGGCATCATCTACTATATTCTATCTTTCAAATCAGCTCTGTCACCCCCTCTAAATTTACACTACAAATTCATACTATTACCCACTTTGCTGAAGCAGTTAGCCAGTACATCCTGGCAAGTACATTCCTCTTAAGATGAGAAATAGAAGTCAGGTATATAATTTAGTGTAATCTTGTTTATTTACAAAAAATAAGCACAAAGTGCAGGTTCCTTGAGAAGAGTAGGATAAACAAACAGCAGGCAGCTCAGTGTCTCAGATAAACCTACATCTGCTGCTCAGTCAAGCTTCACGGTTCAAGGAGTCTCATTCCCTGTGTCCCCAAAAGATTATTCCCTTGTCTCCTTTCTGGATGCTCCCCACCTCCAGCATCACCAGCATTCAAAACGTCCTTGGTCTGTAAAACCCTCAGTTCATTGCAGTTAGCTTTGAGAGAAGCAGCTGCTACTTAAGATTCCTCAATTTATTATTCTCTCCTTTATTTTTAGAATTTTTTCAAAAACCAGAACACATCATCTTCCTTTTTGCTGGCTTGTAGGGGAAAGGCAATGTCTTTTTAAATCTCTGCCAATGGCATCTATCGATATTCTTGTAGTAGTGTTTCTACTATGGTGGGCTTGGTTTTGCTCCACAGTTCCCTTCACAGTCTTTTTCACTGCCTGCTGTTTTATTTGTAGTTCCTAGTTTGAAAATGACTTGAAATTAAGGACTGGATGTGACAGACATCTGCTCTATGTGATCTTTATTTTAATGGATTAGCATTATTTCCTATGTGCTATTAACTACAGCAGCTGACCTATTAAAAAAACATCAAAACTTACTTACAGGAGAAGCAGAAAACAAAACTTGAAAGGCTGGTGAATCAATCAAACAAATCCTCAAAAAGCCCAAAGTACCAAAACCCTAAAACAATCAAAAAAAACCCACCTAAAAGCCACTAAACCAAAAAAACCACCCTATCAACCATATCCAAATGACCTACACAAGTTATATTAATTCAAATCTATTAATTTTATGAACCAGAGTCAGAATTTATGTCTAAAAAAAGCTTCAGATATGAAGTTTCCATAAAAAACAGATAAAGTGAGAACACAAGATGAAGTAGGCAGGCATGAGACGTGGACTATAACCAAATCAGAGCTGCAGATAATTGAGCTCTAGTGAAAAGATGGGCACAAAACTAGAGTACACAGACAAGGATACAGAACAAGCAGTAAGATAATTAGAAAAAGGAAATCCGATGATGTAGTGAGAAAAGATATGTGGTAGCAGTAAAAGTGGATAAAGGAATTAAAATTTCAGAAAGCAATGGAAGATTAATGAACTCCAAGACTAAAAGCAGCAAAAGCAGAAGTGCAAAACTCTTTGCTGGATTAGTAGAAGTAAGTATCTGTGACTATTGATATAAGTGAACTCATGAAACCAGATAAGGACAAAATATTGAAAAGTAAGTGAGAAAGTAAAGAAAACACAGTCAAGAGGAAACAAAATGAAAAAAGAAATTGATAGATTTGATGCAGGGATGATGTGGGAGGTAAGACATCCCTCATCTTCTCTAGACTGAAATGCAATACACTTGTTTACTGTGAGAAACAAGGACACAGCATGGTTCCTATTGTCGATTTTTTGGGGGGGAAAAAAAGAGAAGCCATGCATGAATTTCTGTAAATGGTACTTGCATGCTTGATGTCTGCAGCAGTTCCCCTAAGACTTATAGTGAATACATAAAATGTTATCAAAATAAAAGAAAACTGAATATATCAATACTACTTATAATAACTCCTCTCCTGATTAGACAGATTGTTCCAGTCTTTATTCTTATTATTTTACATAGTCTACAGCAGTGTTATTACTACTTTCCATCATCAGGAATTTAAATAATCAGGGAAAGGAATATAGTTAAAAGTCAAGGAAGTACTCACACGACTGGAAGCCTGAAACCTTCTGCAAGTTGTTCACAGAATTGGTTTAGATATGATTCTGAATACATAAATATTAATTTGAACAGGAAACATATACCCTGTATAGACACAGAGGCCCTCACACAAGCGTCAGTCTGTTGCAACTTGAATTCTGTTTTCTAGAAACATATTTTTCATCTCAAAGAAAAATAAACATGTAGTAATAATTAAATAATTTCCTTCTTTTTAAATGGCATTTCTATATAATAAAATTTAGTCTTTTAATGCAAGAGATGAAGATGCACTCTTACCAGCCAAATTACATCCTCTGACTCTTGACAAATTACAGACAGCATTTTTTTTTCTACTCATAGACTGCTTACAAACCTGACAGAGCCAAAATGAAACAAAACAAATAAAAAACCCCAAACAAACAGACAAACAAAAAAAACAAGACCAAAAAAACCCACCAAAACCTCAAGAAAAGGAGCTCTGTCCTTACCAGAGCTAATTCCAGTTCCTCAATGACTAAACATGAGAAGTAGTTGGAGAAGTAGTAGCTCTCAGTTGGAGAGAGCAAGTGAAATTAAGAAAGGGGAGCACAGGTGCTCTTAAGTAGAAGAAAATTCTTAAGGTATGTAGTCCAAAGATAGTGTTAATTTTTTTTTCCAAAAAAAGAACATTCCAAGACTGTGAATGGCTCTTAGGTGTAGCGAGATGCCTGGAGGAAATAAAAATGTTTTGTTTTAAAGTCCTTTCCTGAGGAGAAACCTTTACCCTCAGCAATTAAGAATCGGCAGTAGGTAACTATTGATGTAATATATCAATAAGGTGGTTTTATAACACACCCTGCAGAAAGGCCTTGATATGTTAAAATACTGAGATATGCAGTAACAGCAGTATGGTATCACTATTATTGCTGCTATGGAATAAAACCTCGAAGAGCCTTCTTTTTCAAATCTGAGTTCGCATTGCTGGATACATTATTTTGCAACTATTCATGATGGCAAACTAGAGGGAAGCTTTCTTCCTTAAGAAAGCAGTGGGACAAAGTAGGCTGAGCTTTAGGTGAGACCTTCAGTGGACGAGACCCGACCTCATGTCAGTGGATCACAGACCAGGCTCTGCAGAGATCTACTGTTCAAACAGCCTGACAAAGCAGAAAAAGAGTCATAATATAATGCAAAAGCAATAAAAATTTCCTACTTGACTTGACACTGAAAGCACCCAAGGGAGAAGAAAACAGATGAATGATACAAGTAAGATGTGTCACACACTTTCTTTGTCACATTTTTTCTTTTCTCTACCAGTAGAAGTAAAAATTAACAGTACTCTGCTGGAAACCAGGTCCAGCATTCCCATGATTAGAGTTTAATGGATTCAGATCTTAATTTGCATTGAAAAATTTTGCTGGTTGACTTAAATGAATAGAAGAGAGCAGCTACTGACTCTCAACTTGCACTTGCTGAGCCAATGCTTGGCTATGCAAGAAGTTTCTTCCCCCAGCTGTGAGGAATCACCCTGCAGTGAGGATCTACAGGCAGAGCGTGCGCCTGGCTCATCATTTTTACTGCATTTTCCTGCAAAATCACACAAATTGGCAGCTTAGACTGCACTGTGCTTTGCAGGACTTGAAAAACAAGCACACATTCCCTCCTGCTGGCTCTACTTTTGAGACAGTCATGTTGGAATAAAGAAAGACAGGCACTGGGGATGGAGAAAGATCCTCATCCTCAGTGACATAAGTAACTGATGGAAAGTCAGATCCTGGCAAACTGTGGGTTTTTCTTCCACAAAACCCAGGGAAAAGAAAAAGAACACTATCCTATGCTAACTTGGCGAGGGGTAGCTTCAGTTGTAGCCTCTTACATGAGAAAACATCAGAAGCTTTCCTTTGCTTGCAAAAAGCTATTAGCCTTTTCCTGGTAGCTGCCACCTCTGGGGTAGAGGAAAGCTTATGCCTTCTGTACATGGCAGGCTCCAGCTCCAAAGTCTTTAAAGATTTCAAAGTCCCTGAAACTGAAGTGCAACAGTGCTATGACAGAAGCAACATAAAATATGAGCTGGCAAATTTTAGATCTACCTTCTTTTTATTGTACAAGGCAAGAAAACAAAAAAACTTTCAGAAACCTAAAACCTACTGTTCCCTATCAATCACTGTTCTCAGGCAGCAGGCGAAACATTATCTGAAGTGCTCAAAGGAAATTTGTTCCAAAGAGTTTCAACCTCCTACTAAAAAAAAAAAAAAAACAACACCCTGGCATTGCATGAAATGGCATTTGTTTCTTGTTTGTTCTTTGCACAAATCTCAGAACACATTTGATCCTTCTGATAATCTGGATATCCTGGATCTCTACAAATGCTGACAAGTGTGTTTACGCCCAAATTTCTTATGTTTCTCAGCATGCTTTCCTGTGCCATGTGTTTTATGCTGACTTGTCTCCAAGTCTTTCTTCATTATTTTGATACAGAGCAGTTACTTAGAGTTAAAGCATAACAGGGTAGGGGGTTTTTTGTTTGGTTGGTTTTTTTTGTTTGTTTGTTTGATTTTTGTTGTTGTTGTTGTTGTTGTTTTTAACTCTATGTCACCCAAGTCTGTGTGTTTATTTGAAAAAAAAAAAAAAAAAAAACCAAGTAAAAAATTATTTAGCAGAGTAGTGTGTGCAGCCAGTTACAGGAAAACTCCAAGACTAACAAAACTGTAAAAGACAATATTTTCCTTCTAAAATTCCAGCCTAAATCATGGTGTGCTGCAAGTAATCAAGCTCCAGTTTATCTTAATATAAAGCTTTCTGTGGCTGGGATGTAAAATTAAATCACCACTTCCCTTTCCAGCAAGAAGCAACTGTCTTTGAACTATGTGATTACAGATCAGGTTTTGCAGCTGTTACATTCCCTTTCTTCCTGTTTCTTTTTCCCCAGGTGAAATCATGTCTTACATTAGTGGCAGTAGTATCTTTGGCTACTTCTAAATTTAGCAATGTATTCTGGATGGGATGGGCTATTGCACTTCAGCAAAACTTACTAATAAAGATTACTATTCTGAATAACTTGGTTCTATCTGCAAAGGATAAAATTAAACTTTCTCTTGCTCAGTCTCCGTAGTAAACTGATCAGAGATTGATGTTTAATGAGGATTATTCTCAAGAAATCAGCGTCTTCCGTTTCTCCACAGCTTATGTTGGTCCCCTAGCAACCATTCCATTTTTCTGGTACAGGTGTACAGTTCTGCTAGTTCAATTGCCTCCTGCCCCTGCTCCACTGATAAGGTTTTCCACATAATATTCCACACTGGAATTGGTGGTTGAGTGCTTTGTGTGAGTATGCTTCACATACACAACTTTTGAGCTGAAGATGTAGGTACATTGGGCCACTGCACTGTGCAAGTTATTCAGCAACACCATCAGCAAATACTGTCTGTCAGACAGTATTGAACATATCTCTTCCACCTGCCCTTGTTTTATTACCTGAAAATGTGGTAAAACCAGGTCATTGATCTTTTGAAACTTGGAAAATTAAGGGAATTTTGCTGGCATCTGGATTTTTTCCAGGCTGGCCTAGCCACAGGGAACTGAGGTGCCTAAGAAGATTCAAGGTTTGCCAGCAGGTATAAAGTTCTCTGGCTTTCTAGTCAGAGTCTAGATGAGTTACTGGTGAGAGCATGTGACATTTCAGGGAGGGGGTGAAAAAATACAAAAGTAGATTTATATTTGGCAGCTGGAGTTGTGTCTGTCAGGGCAAAGACACAACCTTAGTCTGACACATACTGAACTTCTAGATACGAAGCAGATTTCTGAGCTTTGCCTTCCTCATTATAGAGTTATAAATTACTTGATCCTTTTGCTACTGTACAGCAAGAAGACAGTCACAGGATACTAAACAGATAAAGGATCTGAAACAGTGGTTTTCTTCAGATTTTCAGATCAGCTTTCTAGGTTTCTCTCAATCTGTGCTGTCTGCAGTTTCTGAATGTTCTCAGAAATGCCCCCAAGAACAGTACCTGATAAAGGCATATTACTTTTATGCTGATTTATGGTTTTGTTGTGTTTTTTTTCTCCTCCAAAGAAGTATCACTTTGCTCCCTGACTTTCAGTCCTGTGCTTCTGAACATCGTAACTTGTATTTCAGCATCCCAGCTTCGACAGTGGAAAATAAAACTGGAAGGTGACTGAGCAGGCAAGTGCAGTAACAAAAATATAGCTCTGCTTTCTCCTGTCGCTATGTTTTATTCCTCTATGATTTTTATATCCCTTCTTATTTCTTTAGGCCTTATTCTTTGTGCATCTGAAAAATTAGGGGGAAGTTGTGATTGCTTACTGTCATCCCTGGGTTCTTACTGGTAACTGTCATATGTGGAACACACTAGCTCTGCTAGAGGTGTGTGAGCAAACCCTCCTTTCTATTCCCATTAGTTTCAGGTGGCTTTTCCCCTCTCAGTTATTCTTTGCTTCTGGCCCATATACAGAGAGGCACACACACAGAGCAGGACTAATCACTCTGTCTTTTTCTAGCTGTGATGCAGAAAGAGATCCTCCTGGAAAGAAATCTTCAGATTGTCTGTACTACGTTTGGAATAACAGAATAAAAAGAAAATCAAATGCTGAGAAGGGTGAGAACTTCTAATGCAAAATACCCCTGACCCCCCAAAACTTTCTACCAAAAAAACCAAAAAAACCCAAAACAAAACAAAACAAAAAACCCAAAACAAACGAAAACACCCCCCCCCCGCCAAAAAAAAAACAAAAAAAAACAACCCACAACCTTTCTACTTCCAGCTGTATGTAGTCTACTTGACATGGTGGTGGCAAAGAATGCATATTTCCGTCTTTGAGAAACTTCCACAGGATTCAAGAAATGCAACAGGTCAAAACCAAATAATTCTGTTCACTTTATGCCATCAGTTGCCACTCTTGGAGCTGTAAAACAAAAATAAATAGTTTTTTTTAAGGTTTTTAGTCCTCCAGAAATTACTGTAGGATTTCTACCACAGTACAAATGTCACAAATTCCTGGTCACCAGCCATTGGAACATCACAGCTTTCATATGAACCTGTCAGGCTAAGGAAGGCTGATAGCTACCAGCAGCTGCTGCTAGGCAGAGAAAGACCTTGAATACCTGAGAGGTTAATAGGTGTGCTAACCAACATAAAAACATTTTAGCCTAGTACAGACTAGGATAGGTGAAACGACAGGAACATTACACAGAGCTTTGGAGCAGGATGAACAGAAGCTAAGCCACAGGATCCATGGGTTTCTGGGACTGCAATGTGACAGTTTCACTTTTGAGTTTTGTCTGTCAGGAAGAAAGAAAGAAGTGAAAAAGCACTAGTGGGAAACCCAGAAAAACAAGGAGAAAATTCAAAGTGTGCTGGTACAATGGTGCTCAGAGAGAGACAGAAATCTGAGCCAGCTTGAAGTTGTGGAAAAATAAACTTCCTCTTGTTTATTTTTATTGTATTGAGGGAAGCAAAATTTGTATCCATTCCTTAAAAAGAAGGATTACACGCAAGCAATACTTGACTACATCATGAATTTCTCTTTCTAACAGAAAGAAGTCAGCAAGACTCTGCATATTGGCTAATCATTCATGCTAATGTGTTTGGGGTGGGTTAATGAAGAGTGTGCTCTCTGAAATCTCACTGTTATACTGTGTTAAATTGTGTTTTCCACCTTTTTTCAGTTATAAAAGTTTCTACTGATGACATTGACCCTAGTATAGTGAATTAAGACTACCAATAATATGTCTGCTTTGATTAATGTTTGCAGACCCCTAGAGCAATCCACAGACTTTCTAAACATCTGTGATTGGGAGATAAAAATAAACAAGGTATGCTTGTGACCAGCTGGTCTCAAATATCTTTCCATGTCTATTTCAATAGCACTTATTAAAAACCTCTTACCTCATAAGTAGAGTGGCAGAGGTAATTTGACATGCTATTTACATTTTTTAATATGTATGTTTGTGTTTCAGAACAGCAATGTTATTAAAAAAAATTAGTCCATTATAGAAATTTCTTAGATAACTCTTGCCTGGCACATGGAAAGCAATGTATCAGAACATGTGAGAAGATGACTTCTCATGTCTTGAGGAAGTTGACATCAATCACCGCATCATCCCAAAAGCAAAGGCAAAAGTTAATGATATTTATTTCCTGCTTTCACAGAGAAATACCACAGAAGACTGCAGAAATTACACATAGAAGGACAATTTCACCCATCACTGAATGGAATTCATTCACCTCTGTATCATATCTATGCTTTGCAATGCTCCCATTATGTGCTTTAATGGACCAATAAAACATTTCTTGGTATGCTTTAACACTACAGAATATTTCTTCCTATAGTAGGTACCAACTGAGTGAAATGGTTCATCATGTTTTTTTTTTTTCTTTTTCTTTTCTGTTTCAAATTTGTTTGTTTGTTTTGTTGTGTTTTGTTTTGTTGCACATTTCAGTGTAAGCTGCTCAAGCAGATATCTCTGCTTGTGAGCATTTGGAGGTAACAGCTTAGTTCGTTCATTCTATAAAATAGTTGGGTCACTGCTGTGCATCTGGATGATCATAAAGCACATGATTTTTTACACAGTATCTCTCAGACCACTTAAAAAGTAACACTGAGATTACTCTATAACACGTAGATTTGAACTTGATTTGCTATACTATTTCTTTAATCGTTCCCTTGACAGAGAGGGATTTAAATATTTAGTTGTATCAATGGTCTATGCATAAAAGTGGGAAATCATATTGACCTGACCCAGTTCTTAAGATATATGGGGTTTTTTAAGCTTAAGCAGATGAACAATTTTTGTTTAAGTCAAAGATTCCACTCATGCCTAGATATCAACATGTGTTTGAAAAGCTTTGAATGGGACTATAATCTTCAGCATTCCTGTCTGCTCTTGGATTATAAAACAACTAGAGATTAGCTTTTTGTGTGAAAGTTGAATTCTGCTTGTCATGGGTTGGCACAGTTTGGTTTTTAGTTATGGAGGGATGTGGAATATTTTTCCGGTCAGGACCTTGGAATTGCTTTAGAAAGGACAGGGACCTATCAGAAGGCTAGTTCGGGATATTGGCATCTGTTTTGACCACAGAGAATGTCAAATGCGACTTTGGGAAGTACCCATAAAACTCTGATTTCCTGCAGGTCAGCCTTTTTCCTCTGGCCAGAGAGAGACAGGTAACACCGTACGGCAGCCAGGGGTCGGCCGGGCCCCTCTGCCCTGGCCGGGGCTGTGCTGAGCCGGGCCCAGAGGAGCGGCCCTGGCCGGGCTGTGCCTCCGGGCCCAGCTGCTGCCGGCAAGGGGGAACAGGCAGGCCCTGCCGGCCGGGCCCTGATACCAGCTACGGGCCTGGCTGGGCCGGGGCCCACCCCGATTTACACTGAGGGGCAGGTAAAAAAAGGCATTAATGATCCTGCCTGTTTTTTTTTTTTTTGTTTTTGTGGGTTTTTTTTTTTTTTTTTTTTTGTTTTTTTTTTTTTTTTTTTTTTGATTCTGGACTGCCTGGGTCCTCTGATCTCTGATGATTCTGCATGAGTTCTTCCCCCCGTCACCAGCATGGCCTTGAACATCTAACACCATGAGCTGCAACAAGAGAGAAAAAGACTCTGGGCAGATTTAACCCTTTCCTGGCCAAATGAAGCTTCCAAGGCTTAACCCTTCCCTGAGAGAGAAAAAGAAGAGACAGAGTGTACATAGAGAAGACACAGCATGAAGTCATTGGCGAGAGAGTTGAAAAGACTGTTGGGACTGGGGGTTGAGGAGTTTGTCATTCCATTTTTATTGAGCCATGGAAATAAACTCTAAATTTAAATTATCCCTTTAAATCATAGGAAAGATATGCATTTGGGGAGATGATTGTTTTGATTTGTGTGTAGATTTGAGCAAAGGTGTTTGTGATGGACTAAGTGATATTAATCCCATAAAATGCTTGAACAGAGATAAGAGATGAGAAAACCTCTGCACCAGTAAAGAAGTGAGAAGATATCTCTGTTCCTTGAGATGAAGAATCCTTTGCCTTTGGAGTTATTCATCTTTAAAAGGTGACACCCCAGTATGCAAAAGTCTAAGACCCATGACCCATAAGCAGCTTGGGAAACTGCTAATGGGAGGGGTCATGAAAGCAGGTTTTCCCCAGACGGCTGTTTTTGTGGCAGTTAAAACCCACAAGAGAACTCTTCTCAGTTGTCAGTGGGATCCGTGACTCTAAGAGAGACTCTTCTCCTAAAGATTGGCGAAAGGCTATTTTCAAATAGTCAAACTGACTGAAAATCACAAGTTTTGTCTCTTTATGTTGTTTTGTAGGAAAGTTAACAGTTTGTAGGGGGAGGGAAGAGTTTTTTTAGAGTTTCATTCTGGTTTTTTTTTTAGTTCTTTTCCAACTTTCTTTTTCCATTTGGCCTTGGATTATGTAACCTAAAAATGTGTATTCTATTTCATCTGTTGAAAGCTGTTTTTGGGAGATGTTTTATCCTTCTAACTCCAGGGGGGAGGGGTGCAGTTGCCTTCTGATAATGGCCCAGCCATTAAAACCAGGTGGGGCAGTGTTTCTTATCTCTTTCACCACCCCTCCATCCTCCAGGGGATGTCTTCTGATAATGGGTCATTAGGGCCTGCCAATGACATGACACATTCCATCATCCCATTGTGAGATGCTCCACCCAGTGGGGAAGCCAACTGTTCCTATCTAGATAAAAACTGGGTCTGAAGGACACAAGGGATCTGGTTTTTCCACTGGATCCTGGAGGAAGACCGGACCCATCTCGTCACCACTGCACTTTCTAGAGGACTATCTCTACTCCACAGAACCACATCTGTTACTCCAGGAGGAGTTATTTGGACTGCTTCCAACACCCTGACCACCAGGGTGCCAGGTTGTATCCCTGACTCTGTCAGGGGTTTCCAGGATTTTTTGTTTGTTTCCTTGCTTGTTTTTTGTACCACTACATTTGTATTTTCCTTTTTTTTTTTTTTTTTTTTTTTTTTTTTTTTTTTTTTTTTTTTTTTTTTTTTTTTTTTTTTAAATATTCCTAGTAAAGAGCTGTTACTCCTATTTCCCACATCTCTGCCTGAAAGCCCCTAATTGCAAAATTATAATAATTTGGAGAGAAGGGGGTTTACATTCTCTGTTCCAAGGGAGGATCTAACTTTCCTTGGCAGACAATTGTCTTTCAAAACCAAGACCCATTCTTTTAGTGTGTGTTAATAAAACTATTTGTTAATTTTTAAGCTTGAGCCTGCTTTGCTTTTCTCCTAATCTTTCTTCCACAAAAAGAGAATAAACACTAGGACCACTACACTAAATTTGGCAACCAGAATTTTGCGAATGTGAAACCACTACATTTAATTGGTGTTTCTGCCTGGTTATTGAATTAAAACCATTAAACTGCTGCACTTACACACTGTGAGGAGCACTTTCACTGGTGAGGAATTCACAGAAATCAGTGATGTCAAGTGGTAGTCAAACTCTGTAGTTGTAATTTTCAAAGCTTTCCAGGCTCAGTGAGAAAACACAAATTTACAGACTTTCAAGGCTGCAAGAGTGAGTTTTCTTGAGATAAAGTTCTTTATGACATAGGCGGGAAAAATAAACCTAGCCTTTTTCATAATTTTAATGTCTCTTAAAAATATGTATTGAACATACTGAGAAAATCTAAGAGGAATCCCTTTGTTTCCAATGTATGTATTGTCAGCATTTAAGATAGCCAGTAGTGGGCTATAATCACGGGAGAACAAATCCTCAGTGTCTAGAAGGCTTCAGTTCAGGACACTTCACAGGATGCTCTGAGTTGGAAAGGACCCACAAAGATTATTGAATCCAGCTCTTAAGAGCATGGCCCATGTGAGGATCAAGCCCACAACCTTGACATTATTAGCTCTGCGCTCTAATCATCTCAGCTATCTCACTGGCCCTACACTTGGGATGAACTGGATGCTGTTAGGCTATGAACTAAGGCAGATTTTATAGTTGTTACTTGATTTTCTCTTTGACTTGGTCTTTTGCATGCTCATCTTCTCTGAGGGTGCTGTCTCAGGGTACACCAAGGCCCTTCCTCTTCCTGTGTTCAGCCATTCCTTTGCTTTGTCACTCTTAGATCTAATCTGTATTTCTTTACCTTTAAAGCTCCTCTGTCCCTTTGAAAGTCCATTCTTAACTAAATTGTAGATTTCCATGATCCTTTTGCTTTGTATTCCTCTCTTTGACATGTCTTGAATCTCCCTGTCTTGCCCCAGTGAATTCAGTTTACCCTTTTAATTACTGAATTTGATTCACTGTCCCTTAGTTCCCTTCACTAGTGCCTTTACAAAACAACGTCTTATCGAAAGCAGCATATATTTATGATCTGATAATCTGTTAATCTCTTGATCTTTTTCTGGAACACTGTCACCTGGCAGGAAGATACGGACCATACACACTGATGTGTGTTCCTCTGGGAAAACATTGCAGCATCCAGTTAATCATGGCAGTTTGTCTTCCAGAAGGTTCTGTAAGCAGTGTGACCAGAATTGGGTAGGAGAAAGCAGACCTGATTCTTCCTTTCAACTGTTCTCAGCCACCTCCCACCCCTCAGTTTTCTAAGCTTTGTCCTTGCTGTAATTTCTATGTTGTGAGCACAGAATCCTAGAGATGAGACAGCTCTGGTCTGAAAGGGTGTCCTCCTGCCCAAAGCAGTGACAGCTCAGGGATCAGACCAGCTTTCCCAGGGCTCTTTCCAGCTGGCTCCTGTACACCTGTAAGGGTGGAGACTGTTCAGTGCCTTTTTGCATCAAATTCCAGAGCTTAATTTTCTTGATAAAAGCTTGCTTTCTGCATCATCTTTTAGGCCTGTTATCAAGACCTTGTTGTACTTTTCTACCGTGTATTCCCTTACTTGATATTTATGCACTGACATTAGTGTATCAACTGAGGGATATATTTGATGCAGAGCCCAACCTCTGTTAGTACTGCAATCAAAGGCAAAACCAGTGGAATTGAGGCTGTATCCATTGTACAGAAAGGAAATGTAGTCTGGACCTAAACCAGCATCTGCTGTTACTCAGACAGGTACCCAAAAAATGTCTCCGTTTCCTCCACATAATTCATGAGCTTGATGTAGAAATGCTTTTGCTCCTTTTTCATTTAAAACTAATAAACCCCAAAATTTAAAAGCTGTAAAAATGCAGTTTTTAGAAGAGATATTTTTCTACATGTAGTGATGGACAAAAATATTTCTAAGCTTCAAACAGCAGTAATTTAATTAAATATTACTTATCTTTTATTATTTCAACTGTATCAGAGAAGTGGAAATAAGAGATAGCATCTTAGAATCATGAGACAGATCAACATTTTCTAGAGAACAATTTGATAAAAATAGGAAGAAAAAGAAAACATCATGTTAATAATGGTGAGGATGACCTTAATGCCTAGGATGCTAGGACTACGCTAGTCATCACTTCCTTCCATGGATTAATATTTATTTCAGTGATCATTTGAATTTGCAAATAGAAATGGAATAGTGGGACAATGTAAGATGGATTGAGGACAGATTTTTTTTAAGAATTTCTGTTTTAACATTTTCAGCTGTGTTCAACAACTGGCTACTGGAATTATCTCCCTGAATTTTAACTAGTATCTGTGTTATATGCTGTTGTATCAAAGTGATGAAGAAGCATTTTCAGTTAATCTCTCACTGGAACCGTGTAGCTTCACAGTACTCAAATTTATTTCAGTCTGAGTGTAGAAAGGCAAATGCATTAGAATACAACTTCAAAAGGATTTTTTAAGATACACTAATCCAGATTTTATCACTTTCAGTTACTGCAAGCAGCATCTTGAATGAAGGCGACATGAAATGGTGAAGTAGTCCAGTTATTTACTAATTGTTTATCTGATTTCTGGCATTATTCTTCACATTTCTCCGTCTTCTATCAAGCTGTAATAATAAATTATTTTGAGGGATTTACTGGCATCCAACTTCATGTCTTTCAGTGTCATTCTCTCTGTGTTTGTTGCAGTAATGCATTGTGCGTCTAAATTACAGGGCTAGATAATAGTGGCTCAGAATCTCTTTTAACCATCAATAGTGGGTCTGGCAGAGTAGCTTCTGAAGGTGTTTTATTGACAAAAAGTGGCATTTTAACAGCTGTTTAGCTTATTGACCCATGCCCCTCTTTGGCCCACAGAGCTCAGTGGAGGTCTTTTTTGGATGTTTTTATTATAGTGAATTATTGAATTATTAAATAAATAACCCAAAATATTCCAGTGAAATGCCTACATTCTCATCCTAATCAAAAATCCTATTGCAACTTGTTGAACAGATTTTTGTCTCTTATGCTTTAGCACATCTATCTCATCTGGCATTGTTTCTGATTCTGTGAGGTTGCAGGTACTCTTAACTTTCTTGATTTGGTGTGAATTAATTGTTTTATTGGTACATGACAGTGTAGCCTTTTCTTTTTTTCTTCGGTGGGTTCCATCTCAATACCTGGAACAAAAACCAGCCATGTCTCTCCCCTTACAGACTGCAACATCAGTTTGCAAGGTCAAATGCATTAGTTTTAGTAAATGTGCATGAGAGCTGGTTATTGGCTCAGAAAAATAATCCTCCCTTAGAAGAGAAATGCTACAGAAGAAGATGGGCAGAAACTGTGTGAATTACTGTGGCAGTTTTCAACATGCCCCTTGTTGAGTCAAACCCTGGGGAGCCCAGCTCACCTCTGCATGTGCCTCATGACACAATCAGCAGCTCCTGTGTTATTCATGGCATGTCTCTTTAGCCTCTTCCCAAAGACCTACTGTGAGAGCGACATCGAAAGTTCTCCACAGAATCTAATCCATTAGAACTTCCTTCCTGGGGTGTTACATAAATCTCCCTTACAGCAGTGTAGACATTACTATTTTTCACATTCATTACTGGAGGTGACATCCACATGCAAACTTCAGTCCATAGAGGAAGATGAGATAATCTAATGAAAACTCGTCTCAAGGCATATCCTAATGGCTACAAATATATCCATCGGCTATGTGCCCAGAGAAAGTCTCTGCTACTTTGTGCTCTGTCTCTTCCTATTTCGTAGAGGTAAATGATGTTCATCTATTTTCTCAAGGCTTCACATCCCTGGGTAGCAACTCCAAAACATTAAAACTGTATTTAGGAGATGAACTCTAAAAAATGTCAGATAGCACATGGGATGAATAGTTGCTGTATAAAAAAATAAAAAAAAGCCTGACAGTGTACTAAGCTTTTAAAATAAATAAAAATATGAAACATAGATCCAAATAAAAAACCTATGTATATGTAATTTTTGTTCCTACAGCTGGAATCAGCCATGTTTTAGGTGGCCCAGAAAGCAGCTTTCTTCATCTTGTGGGATCTATCTCTTAAAGATTTCCAAACTTGAAGCTGCATTCCTGTGTGTATACATAAATGCAGTTGTATGTAAAAAAGCTTGGAAAAATCCTTTTTCCTTCCTTCTTCAAAAGAAGAAAGTTTGCATTAAAAGTATTCAAAAATGCAATCTGACAAATGCAGTATGTAAAGCTAGGAGCCCTTTTACTCCCACCCTATTTAATCCTTAAAGAATGAAGCACCACACTAGAGAAGCTTTATGGGAAGCAGTTTTAAGCTGGCATTGATATTTTACTATCTGGAAATCAATTTCAACTTTGGACAGTGGAGCTTCCAATTTTAATGTCTGCTGTTGATAGAGATAACTGGCAGGGACTGAAGGGACTGGTGCAAGTGGTTAATTTAGGGTTTTGCCATGATGCTCAATATCAATGGGATGGTATTTTGTGTACACAAAGTCCTAGGAAGACTGGCACCATGTTGATAACCTTTTGTGAGGCGATAAACCTCTTCCATTCCAAAATGAATGGGGAACTGGTTCACCAGTCTCTTTTATATACATATATATGTGTACATATTTAAAGATTTAGTTTTGCAGCTTGCTGAGAATGCATGGATTTGGACAAGTATATTGCTGTGGATTCACAGGCACAAGCTGAACAGTTGGAATTTTTACATTTGCTCAACAATTCTGCTAAACCCACTTTATTCCCTAAAGCACATAGCGTTTATTCTGTTTTTTCAGCAAAGTACAACTATTGATTATGAGATAGCATGTACACAAAAATCCTGCAACAAAATAAAAAAACCCTGCAATAAAACAAAAAGCCTGTCAGCTTACATTTACCAGAGGTTCAGTATAAGGAATTTTCGAGCTTTCATTAATTGAACTCTACACACAGAGGTTAATTCAACTTAACCCCATTGACTGACAGAGTGCTAAATGGATTTAAGTTGCAGTTCTATTACATGCTTTCTTCTGTGGTGAATCCAGTGTAGGAAATCTCTGAACTCACACCTGTGTCTTCCATGGAAACAACTTCTCTCCATTTTTGGACTACATATCTCTGTTCCTTCACCTAAATGACAACTGCTGGGGAGACCACTGGTTCACTGGCTTAGGAGCCACCCTGGGAATTGCAGCTTTTACTCTATTTGCATCATGACACTGATGCTTCATTGTGAAGCCTAAGTCTCCAAGCATGGCAAAACCACACCTTCAGGGAGCGTGAAATGTAGCCCTGGGACTTTCAGACCTCCTTATGGCAGTTTCATCAGGAGAAATGGGGGAAATGTACCCCTAGGCCACCTTTTCGGAGTGCAGTTGACTGGACAGCTGCCCCCCATCCCACAGTCTGCTTTTTTTGAATAGCCTAGTCCTGCTCTCCTCTCTGTGAATCCACCAAGACACTTCTTGCTCACCCCGCCCTGATCTCAATCCCCAGATCCCACCTGTAGATCCCAGCACCTCTCCTGTTTTTCTGCCCTGACAGTTATCTGTCTGCACAGCAAACTGATGCAGCCAGCCAGCCTGGCAGGCTCACTCACTTTTCCTCTGCTGGGTTGGATCTCTGAGGCATCAGTGATTATACCCTGAGGCTGTGCTTGCATGGACGTTTGCCAGGGAAACATGGCTGGCTTGGCATTTTTTTGTTAAGAGCTGCTTCCCTGCCCCCATGCCATGCCTGTTGTGCTTGTCCTGCTGTTTGCTGGCCATTACAAGGAACCAGGACAACAAGGGACCTAGAGAGAAATCTTCTCCTGTTTTAGCCATAGTACTTCACCACTATTACTTCTCACATAGTCCTGCAAGCAACTGAACCATGGGACAGAAATTGCTGAAGCCACCTAACACAGAGTTGTCACAGGAACCCCAAACTGATGCTGAAGAGTAGGTGCTGTAGGTAATTTTTTTCCTTAAGTTTTTGTTTTGTTCTTTGTATTATGCCATCTCATTTTGGTAAATTTTCTCTAACTTAGACATATGAAGGATTAGTCCTGAATCTACTTAGAAAAAGCCAAACAGTACCTTTTAATAAAGGTGTGAAAATAGGCAAACAATTTCCTCTTTGACTTTTCTAGGCCTGTTAGTATCTATGCTGTGTAGGTGAATGATCTGTAAAATCATAGTGACTCTTATTCTTGCTCACTGCATGCCTTATGGGCTTATCAACCTAACAGCTTTTTTTCTCATCCTGTCAGATTTTGAGAGTTCAGCCCTCACCTTTGACTAGTTGGCTATGAGTACAACTAACTTTAATGTGAGGCTTACAGAAAGGGAGAAAATATATGGGATTTAGAAGGAGAACAGATATGCTTCCTTTTCTCTCTCTAGCAAATATCTTTCCCTAGACATAATGCAAACCAAATTGGCAGAATAGGGAAGATTATGCCCCTAATAGCATTTATCATGACATAGTATAATGTCCATCTTGAATTATCACAGAGGAATTGCAGCCAAATAATATGCAATTAGTCATTAGTATTACAGAATATGTTGTCAGGGCTTATTCATTCTTGGAGGTTAGGAAAACAACTGCCTGGTCATTAGAGAATGAACAAGTGGTTCCCTGACACCTTTTTCCTCATTCCACATCTCCCCTCCCACCTGCTGTCATTTCTTCTCTCTGATTGCTCTTATGTCCTTTTTGATGAGGTATTAATAATAGCAAGGGTGCTAACCTACTTTTCTTCAAACTGTTAAAGCCACAGAGCACTGCCACAGTGCCAGGCAGCAGCTGCTGGTCAGGCAGTGGTTTACAGCAGAATTAGAAGCTGTACACTCACAAATTTTCTTCGGTTTTGCTTTGCTCTTTTCATTTGTGTTCAGGAACAAAGAAAACTGACAGTAGGAATGGGGAAAAGGAGAAGAGCTTGTTCAGAGAGAACAGAAAAGAGAATCCAGTTGAAAACAGTGCCACAAATTGGTCTAACCTGGCTCTACCTTATGTTTCATGGGAATTATTCTCAGTGTGTTTCTGGGCACCTCTGAGGTTGTTGAGATGCAGCAACAGAAAGAAATGGGAGTCCAAACTCCACCCCCAGTGAATGACCATTAAAAGAACCCTGCTGCTCCAAGCTTGCTTGACTTACACCTGATGGTGTGGATTCTTATTTTATAGCTATACCAGTTGTTTTCCCCATGCAAGAACGTCCTTTAGGAAGAATATAGTAGTAGACATAGCAAGTTGGAGATGTCATATTTTTATATTAATAACTAGCAATCCTTCTTGTTTCTTTAAAATACAGAAAATACCTGTACTCTATGTTGTGAAATTTGCTCATTTTAAATGGCAAAATAAATTGTTGTATATCTGTTCAGAACACTGTCATAAGACAGTTATATTTAGGAATATTACAAAATATATTCAAAAGAAATAATTTGACAAAAAGGAAACATTTCATACTGCTTTTAAATATGTGGGCTCAATCAGGGAAGTT
This sequence comes from Hirundo rustica, assembly GCF_015227805.2. Taxonomy (NCBI): domain Eukaryota; kingdom Metazoa; phylum Chordata; class Aves; order Passeriformes; family Hirundinidae; genus Hirundo; species Hirundo rustica. The sequence continues at coordinate 104,673,217 of NC_053450.1, forward strand.
TTGGAAAGGAATGTCACAACACAGATCAGAGTATTTGTTCACTAAATCATTGACCTCAATCTGCATTTTCTGACAATCTAAGGTGATATTTTAGATGTGAGGTACCCAGCTCTGTCTCACACATGGACACATGAGGAGGCTATTTTCTAGATGATTCTTACATTCCAGTTAGCATGTACTTGAAAAAATACCTGAGAAAAGACAAGTTGTTAGGTTTATTTTGAGACTATGAGTTTTTTTCCTATACAGATATGAAAGGTATACAGCCTACACCTAAAATAGCCTTTTTGGCAAAAACCCAACCAACCAACCAAAATCCCACCAACCTTTTTCTTAATAAAAAAGTTTAGAAGTAATATTTATTCAATTCTCTAGAATCAAAGAAACAACTCCACAGGTAGACAGAGCATCCACTGAGTTTACTTTCCATTTTGTATAGAGAAGACAAGTCCTGATCTGTTATTAAACCAGCTGAAGGTGTGTGCTTTACTCCACACAATCCTTCACTGTCTTTTCTCTACTGCAATTGTTGTGAGATAGGTTCTAAGACATTAGTCAAAAGCAATGTTTTCTCGAGAAAAGGTCCAAGAAACACCTAATCTCTCTTAAAATCGTTCTGAGGGTTCATTTATTTAGCTCAGGAATCTTTTGTCAGATGTAAATAAGAGGCACAAAAACTTGAATCTTACTTGAAGATACACAAAGGGATTTTCTCACGTTAAAATTAAGGTTTGAACCCCTTTCTGGTACATTATTCCTGCCTCACAGCTCCTTGAATTTGAAATCCACTTTTAGTCACTTTTGGAGATGTCATTCCCCTGGTACAGTTCAAGAGTCCTTGAGATTGTGGGTTCGCTATCTTTTTATTTAGAAGAACAAGAAAAACCCATTAAAAAACCTCATGAAAATTGGAAAACTCTATTTATGTACAAGAATCTTAAGAACACAGGCTGGGCCCCTGGAGTTTAGCCACTGCACAGCCATGGCTAAGCACCATCCACTTAAGACAGGAGCAGTTTTTTAGGACGCCAGTACAGCAGGAAATGGAGCATAGTGCAGAGCTGTTAACAGAGACCTGTATGTGACAGCACCATGTAGAGAAAATTATTTGGTCTTTAGCACCTCTCTAATCAGCTTGATTGCTCTGTAGCAGCTTGGGAGCAGCTGTTCCTGCTTCTGTTTCTGCAGGTTATACAGACTTTGATACCTGAGCTTCTCTGCACTGAGAGGGATAGACTATGGCTCAAGTCTCCCTACAAAGGCTGGTCCTCCTTCCATATCTGGTTAGCTCATTTGTGAAGAAATGTTTTGTCAGGTCTTATGTTGATGATGAGCTAGCTGGCTTTGTACTGGGATATCAGCTCTGCTCCTGCTGTCTTATAGGAGCTGGAGTCACCATCTGTCACATCTCTGTACCGTTAACCATGTGCTGCTAACAGTCTGGGTGACACTGACTGCAGAGTTCATAGCACTGCCGTTTCAATGAACAACCATCTTTGGAAACCTCCATCTACACAGACATGACTTGAATATTTCCTAGGACAGTGTTTGTGCTCCAAAGAGTCAATCCACAATGCTATAGTGATATAGAGTTTGATACGAAGTCTTATTTTTTTCTCGTACTCTTCAAGTCATTTGCTCCATGGCATATCCTGCACATGTCCTCAGACATCCTTTGGAGTTCAATACCAGCAGTTCCCTCTCACCTTTACATTTCCAAGACAGGTCTTACCAGTGATGAAACCTAGCTGGTAGAATTCATGGTTGAAACAATATTGTCACCCTGGTAATTAAGGCTGACCAAAGACACTTACTTTCCACCTTCAGGTGAGTATGGTGGCAGAAAATTCTCTCTTATGGTCTCCTCTGAGCTTGGGTTTATATCATGATATTGAGGCCAATCAAGGTATGATTTTTCATACCTCTACTTGCCAGTTACACAGAGGAAATCTATCCTATCCAGAAAGGAGGACTGTTGTTTAGGCTCCATGATTCAAACAAAGGCCAAACAAGAATAGGAAAGATTGGATAGACTCATTTTTTATCCTTTTTCTGAAGAAAACATTTCTGTTTAGGCTACTGTCCTAAGAACTGTCAAAGTGATTGCTGTAGGAGCGCACCTTATGGGTTTATGATCTACTTCTCTTCAAGTGAAAATACTGTATGCGCTCCTTTGAAAAGGTTTGGGAATTGGTATTTTGACAAAGCACCACAAAAAAGCACTATGTCATGAAACATAGTGCAAAATAAAAACAATATACTAGTTAATGGTTCTTTTATTTTACATTTTCTTTCTTTCTTGAGAAGCAATGTAGTCTCAAAGAAGCTTATGTATAAATCTCTTTAAAAAAATCCCTGTTTGATATCACTCCATTTCCTCTCCTTTGCCTTTCTCTCTTTGCTTCCTGCACTCCTTTATGGGGTTTAGCAAGTGAGATGTGAGTTACATTGACAGAACAAACATGATAAATTCCTCCTGCCCTATGAAATTTGTTCAGTCGAGTTCCACTGCTGCTGCGAATTTAATGCTGTTCTCAGGCAGGGTTTTCAATCCATCAGATACCGTACAGCTGCATATGTGCACTGCAGCGGGAAGATTTATGGGTTCCTATTTTTAGGATTTCATGTTTCGGCACCTTCATGCTGTTAATTTGCCCAAACTGTATTCAGCTAATTAAACCTTAAGACCTAAATTATAATGTACTTAGGGATGTTCAACCAATGAAGCAGTGCAATTGCCTGAACATTTCTCGATTGCATCCATTTATATATGAAATCATTTTCTTGCGAAGTAAAGATACTGTAATTTCATATTTTTTTTATTTTGAAAGGAAGACTTACATTGCTTTTTACAAATATTTCAATGTACAATTATGTTATTTTTTGTTATTTCAGCATATTTAATATATATATATGCTTAATTCAATGATAGAATGGTTTGTAATTTGAAAAACTCTGGATGAGAACTTTTAAAACAGACACACCCTCTTGGGGATCTTCTGCAGAGGTTAAACAGCTGAAAGTGTGAAAGTTAAAGGAAAAAGGCAGGATCAGTTTTATGCTGAAATGGCATTGGAAGCCACTGGAAAGTATTGTATCTGTAAGCTGAGCCCAAATTTGGTTAAGCTAGCACTCATTTCACATTCTGACACATCCTATCTTTCAAAATTAGCCTTGTTTAGTGGTCTGTCTTAAAATAACACCTCAACTTTTAACTCTTTTGCCAGGCCTAGGAAAGAGTGTGTTTGCCTTAACCTTCTACAGGAAAATTACTTAGCAGCCAGCTCATGCAGTCTCATTTTACCTAGAAGTTGAGCTCTCAGTTATTTAGTACACATCGATTAATAATATAACATAATATTGATTCTCTTACACAGATGACCCCCAATTTTCTTGACTGAAAGTATTCAGAATGAAAATGAAATTGTCTGTAAATTTTAGATACATATACGTTAAGATGGGGCTATTAAAAAGTTAGGATTAAAAGGTGCAGGAGCAGACTAGCACTGTGTACTGAAACAAGAGCTATCAGGGAAGAAGACCAGCCTGGCTGAACAGGGAACTCTTACAGGAACTTGGGAAAAAAAGAGGGTTTATGACTTTTGGAAGAAGGGGCAAGCAACTCAAGAAGAGTATAAGGATGTCATTAGATCATGTAGAAAGAAAATTAGAAAGGTGGAAACTAAACTAGAACTCAATCTGGCCACTGCGGTGAAAGATGATAAGTGCTTTTATAAATATGTTAACAACAAAAGGAAGGCCAAGGAAAATGTCTATCTTTATTTGAAACAGGGGGGAACATAGTCACCAAGGATGAGGAAAAGTCTGAAATATTTAATACCTCTTAGGATGAGAAAACATAGACTTAAGTTGTGCCAGAGGAGGTTCAGGATGGACATCAGGAATAACTTCTTCATGGAAAGGGTTGTTAAACTTTGGAGTGAACTGCTCAGGCAGATATTCAGGAAGCAACTGGACTTGGCATGTAATGCCATGATCTGGTTGAAAAAATGGTGGTCCAAGCAAGGTTGAACTCCATCATCTCAGAGGTCTTTTCCAGCCTATATGATTCTGTGACTCTTTGATTCCAATTTTTTTTTTTTTTTTTTAATGGATGATAACTTTAGGGCTCATGAGAAACAAAAATGAGAAACAGAGGAGAAATCCTTGTTGCAGAAGATGAAAAATGCTGTTACTGAGACCCCAATTAAATGATGAGAAATGCATCCATCCCAAATCAAGAAATTTGTGATGCACTGAATTTAGGACTAAAGGAAAATGAAGTTAAATTTCTGATTTCACCAGTGTTATGCAGAACGGATGAAGAAATACAATAGAACAGAAAATCCTTTCCCAAAACAAGTCTTATTTTCAGGCACTGAAATGAGAAAGAAGGCTAAACCGAAGAAGACTAAAACGGTAACTATGGGGCATATTAATACCCCACAGAAACTGGAGCAGACTGAATCTGCCCTCTCCAGTTATCACACAGAGAAACCTGCACATGAATCTTTGTCCTTCTCCATTTAGTGGGAAAATAACTAGTTCTGTTGTCCTGTCTCCGTTGCTTAGAGGAAATACAGAAGGTACTTGCTAGATCCTTACTTTGAAAGAAAAGTAACATCAGAATCCAAAAAAACTCAATGGCATGAAAAGTGAAGTAGTTGTAAAGAATCATGGGAACATCTGGCTAAGTGAACTAGAATTACCACCAAAACTGCTGTATTCATTTCTGCTTCACTGCCAAGCCCTGCAACTAGACCCCTTATCACACTCCCTTCTGGCCTCCCACGTAAAAAAAAAAGTAAAGAAAATTCATTGTAGAAGGTATTCCCTTCCCTCCAGTCCTGAGAAATTTAGGTAAAAATTTTACGTTGCATCTTTGGGCTTTTCTACCTTTTCTAGAATTCCCAGGGCTGCCACAGCCCAAGGGTAGTGATACCAGTGTGAATTCATAGATCTATTTAACTAAAAAGGTAAAAGTGTCATGAAAGACTTCTCTGAATTGCAGTTCATTCTGCCTGGTTTTGGAACAGCTCTTTCTGAATAGAAAGAGGGAGACATAGCCCTCAGCAAGGGCATTCTCTCTGCTCTTTTAATTTCCCTGACTCCTCACTGTGGTTTCTAAGGTGTTGTATTTGGACAATTGTATCGTGCATTTCTCACTCTAAGGCTGCTTTCTATTTTCAAAAGCAAGGACAATACCACCATTTTAAAGTAAACTATTTTTCTGTTCTGTTTAGTAGGAAGTGGTGACTTTTCCTTTCTAGAGGGAAATTTTCAAGCACTGGGATCTGGGGAGCTGAAGGAACTCTAAGACCAGGTTATGCAATGGTACTACGCTCTGCATAAAGATGACCCACTTGCTTCAGTTTGGGAACGGTAGTGGGAAACTGGGTTAAAAAGTCCATGGTGTTCTTCACTGCTGGAGTTTAAGGAAGTACATTACACAGCAGTTGTGTCAAAAGCTCAGGTACTTACACCATCATCTTTCAAAGACATGGTTGGTCCATATCCATATCCATATCCATATCCATATCCATATCCATATCCATATCCATATCCATATCCATATCCATTGCTTTGACTGGCAATGAGATTCTGTAAAGTGGGCATTGAAATGGATATGGCAACTAGGTATTGCTTAATTCTGGTTAGATGACAGCACATAAATCTATGTGCTCTGATATATCCAAGCTCCATGTGTGTTTAGGTATCCATGTGTCTCTTTCCCTTCAACAAAGGGTGTTATGGGTGTTTCTCCGTCTCGTAGAGCTGATGCCATGTAACCTGGTATTAGACAGAGAAAATTCTAGATAGGTGGTGAATATTCCTAGCATTATCAGCTCTTTTTTATATGTGCTACATACAGACACTAATTTCAGATTAGTTTATCCTAATGTTTCTTTTTGACCCTAAAAATGTGCAAATCCATTTGACTGAATTGATATTTTTCAGAAAAAAAGGCATCTAAGCAACATCTATTCCATAGTCCTGTCTAGCAATAGACTGTTCCTCCCTAAATACAGATGTTCAGGCTGTCGTTGCATTAGATGATATCCACATATGAGCTCTATTATAAAAACTAGGGAACTCTTATTGAAATATAATGTGGGTATTTTAGCAAAACAACATATTCATGAGTGAGAATATTTCTGACAACATAACCTATGGACAGCAAATCTGTAGAGCTGTCATTGTATCTGTGGAGATACCTAATCAAGGTTGGCAGAAGGGGCCAGAGTATAAAGAATACACTTCCTAGGAGTCCCTCAGCTAGAAGGTAGACAGGATTATTTTATGCTCTTAGCTTCCTCTCATCTTGAGGTGACAGGAGGATGGTTGTTATTAGCTATAGAACACTTTCTGGGAGTTTGGTTTGTTGGTGCTTTCTCTCTTCTGGCATTCTATCAATGACACATAATGTCTCCAGTGGCCCAGGCAACTCCTTTAATCATTATTATATTCCAGAATATATGCACCATGTACATAAAATGTCAACAATTATTTAAGCACAATATCCTGCACTGTACAAAGAAAACACTGACTACATGCAGAAGATGAGCAAATCGTCACACTCCCTTTGAAATATTGTATTAAATAACCTTACAATGCCTTATTTCTATTCAAAGTCACACTGGTTGCCTCAGGGCATAATTGGTTGGTTCATTCTTCAGCGCTGCCAGTTATTTTTCAAAATCATAAAACTGACTTTATCTCTGTAGTCTCAGTAATGTGCAGGTACTGAGGGGATTATGTTTTGTGAATGTTCTCACATTAATGCTGTAGACACTGAAATTTTCACTAAACCAGGGGTTGTCTTGTTTCTTCTGGGGAGATCATAGTTTGGAGAAAGTTTGTACTGTGACAGGTTTCATATCTCTTGGAAAACCAGGGGATATCTCTGTGAACTCATTAAATTCATATTAATGTCTTTGATAACTGTATCTGACTATTTTCACTTGAAGTGGAGCAAATATTTGCATTATTGCTGTTAACTACATATGGTTGCTTGACAACATTAACTGAACAGAGAAAGGAGATAAAACCATGAAGTTCAAGCTGATGTGATTTTTTTTCTCCCCCAAAAAAATATAACTATTTGCTGTATTTGCACCCACCTATATAGAGAATTTAATGCTACTACCAGGGACAACATGTCCTGTTAGAGGCTGCTATTAAAAGGCATATTTTTTTAGACCACTTCAAGATACAAACACACCTGCTTTGATTATTTCGTAATGTTTTTATCATTTTTAAGTTATCAATTCTTTTCACATGCTAATGTAAATATAGATGTGAGTTACAATAGGACAATTTTATCAGACATATTAAATCTAAAATTTTAAATCAATTTTAAATGAAACAAAAAAGTCAGGTGCATTGTTTTTAAAGTTACTCACTGCTTTTACTGAACAAAGCTTTGCGGCTTTGTTCTTTCAAAATTATTTCTCCAACATCCTTCAAGGCATGGCAAGTGTTGCTGTTAAACAAACTCTCTGTACTGTGAACAGCAGTTATCTCCATGTAATTTGAAACACATGCCTTTTTAGTTCACTAAAACAATTAAAGCAGGATAAATATTGGAGGAAAATGCACATTAATGTACGTTCCTATTAATGAGAAAAAATTAATTTTGACTACATTGCAGTTTCTCATGCTTCTTTCATAGCTATATCCATATTTAAATTTAAAATCCTTTATGTTGCAGATAGTTGTGGTAAATGACACTTCCATCTCCCAAGACAGCCCTTGACCTCTCATTTTGTTTGTCTCAGAATCCTGAGATGAAGCTTATCAAGATAAATTCATGAATGAGCTTTCTGATGGTTAAAATGCTTAATTAATTATGCCTATATAATACCTGAACAGAGGTTTGATGGAGAAATTCTAAAATGCAGTTTTGGAGTCTTGTAGGAATAACAAATGAGTAGGGCCCTCATGGACTTTGGGAGGGAGGGCAGAGGGACTTAGGGAAAAAGGTGTATTTTCACCATTGTAATGCAACACAAGCACACACACCCTGATGGCTGATGCTAATGGTAGTGACAGAAGCCATAGCTTTCCCAGCCTGACTTGGTGCCTCTGTACTGGGAATTGATAGTAGATAACACCAGAAGACTACTCCAGAGATTCCTAATAGTATCTATTGGTTCTGTTGCTACACAAGAGTGAAGACAGTTTCTCCGTTTTGTGAGAATAAATGATTCCCTGAAGAAATTGTCCTCAGCTTGACTGTGAACAAAACCCTAAATCTTTAAATGATCACAAACAGATACTTAGAAAATGTGTGTAGATTTACCCAGCATATTATGTTATATATATGTTTGCACAGCTGATTGCTCACAAGTCAAAATGGGACAATTTTTTAATAATAATTTTGAATCAGAGATTTCAGAACAGGACTTTCCTCTCAAACTGTTTTTACTTTTCAAGTACTTGCAGTGTTCTTCAAAAATTCTAAATACTTTTTGTTATGGCAGGAGAGCCTTAAAAACAGAGGGTCTTCAACATGGAAAACTACAGACCAGTGTAAATTGTAACAAGAAGGAATACTCCTTGGTAAGGTCTGCTAGGTGTTGGTGGCTAGAGCAGACTGCATCTCATTAAGTTTAGTATATGGTTCCTGAAGAAATTATTTAGCAAAGTTAAAATTTGTCATCCCTATGAGTGATGCAAAGGCAACATATTGTAAGAGATTTGACACTACTGTAGTAAATTCACCTTGAAGAATATATTTAACAAAGTGGATGTGAAGAGTCATGATACAAGTCATGATACAAGAATTGAAATTAGTGTTTCGTGACTTCCCTACAGAGTCTTTCTTTTTGGAGAGTCTCTGTCATCTTTGTATCAAAATGAGAGCTTATTTTTTAAAAAATCACATATATATATATTAAAAAAAAAAAAAAAAATCAGTTTTTTTTGGTGCCACCTGATTTTTCCCACAAAATCAAAACTACACTTCCAGTTGAACTATCTGGGCTGTGTGAATCAAACTGTCACTTGTGGGCTGTCATGGGCTATGACTGAGGAAGTCTCAGCATCACAGCTACCAAGTTGATCAACCACTTAATGCTACTTGATGACATTAGCTTTGATTCCAGGCAAAGCAAGTTAATCTCTCTGTAATGGGGAGCCTCTTGTGCAGTTAGCTGGTAATGCATTTATAAGCCACGAAAATAGTATATCAAGATTTCAATACCATTGGTAAGCATTATGGATGAGAAAATAACTCTTGTAAGACATGTCAGGAAGTGATTTGCTCTCAGTAATGCAGAGAGATTACAGTGTACAAGGAAATAATGTGCTTTGAAACTTCAGTGCAAAAGACAATTTTTCTTGGGGGAAAGATGTTCATATCCTTGTGAGTTAAATTCAATTTGGCACCAGGCAGAGCAGCTGGGAGGGAAATTCAGTGCGTGCCATACAGAACTGCAGAGTTTATTTTTGCCCTGTAGAAGGATTATACATGTTATGACAAAAAAGTTTGGTGTGTGCGACTGGACTGGGTGTGACAAGGGAGTAGAAAAGGGTACAAAAATTTTTACCTGTTGTACACTCTTCTGGCTAAGCTGTGTGTATGGAAGGTAGCTGTGCTACCTGATGCACCTGAAAGTTGAAGAAGCCATCAGCATCCTTAAGATAAATGCCACAAAATATCCTAGTAGGAAACCCAGATCTTGTCTGCCTGTCTGTCCACTCAAGGTCAAATGGTATGTTACTCATGATGGGGGTCTTGATGTTGCTTAGAAGCTGTTGCTGGTGCACATGTTTAATCCCACTGCAGAAGTTTGATACTGTGGTGTCGAGGATTTACAGCACAGCACAGCACAAAACTGTGCTCTGTGAATTTTCATGTTGTCTCTATTTCTCAGGGAGCCTTAAATCTACTTGCAGCTTTCTCTGTATCAAAATATCCACATGGCACAGAGCTTTCACAGGTATCCATGAAAGAACACAGTTGTTAATGAACTTGAACCACTGTAAAGCAGGTTATTCCTGAACAGAAGCGAGTGCAGTTTCTTGGACATGATAATAATGGAATGTGTGTGCTAAATCTCACCCGAAGATAAGCTGATTATTATTGGAAAATCATCATTGCTTTTAAGTAGGAAATTGAAAACAAGGAATAATGGGCAAAGTCCGGAGGCAGGCTACATAGGAGATTACACCTGATGGAGTTTTTATCTTTATCAGGAGCAGACAAAGATGAGTGACATATTTTAGCTGATTTTTTTTTCCTGGCATACGAGGCAGATGTAGCTTTAATGACCTATTTTGCAAATCTGATTTATTTTTTCTTAAATTCTTCTGAAATTTCCTCAAAAATTCCCACCTACATTCCAGAAGTAGCTCATTATTTATTGGATTATTTATGATGTTTGGATTATTTTTCTTTTCAGACAAACTCAGAAGGATTGAAAAGTTTACTGATAGTAAATTAAAGGAATCTCTGTAAACAGTTTAGGTATTCACATATCAGACTAGTGGAAAGTTACAGCTGTTGTGGTGACAAGGAAAACAAGAAGGGAAATGGCAGACCAAAAAAGTAGGATACTGAAGGCATCACAGAATCACAGAATCACAGAATCACAGAACGGGAGAGAAAGGAAAATCAGGAAAACTCTTCAGCTTCTAATGGAAGGCTGTAGGAACTCTCTGTAGAAAGGCTGAAAGTGGATATACAACAAGGTTTTAAACTGTTAAGGTCTGTTATGCGGTTAATCAGTTCAGTCTAAAAATGTACCTGAATAGGGCCCTTCTAGTCCTCTCTTCCAGATGCAAACAAACAAAATAAAGCAGACTTCAAAATATGTACAGAGACAACTTAGGTGTATATGTGTATAAATTTTGCCATTCATGCCTGATAATCAGTTATTGCTGGAAGCTGGATTTTGAAAGACCAATACATTTTGACAATTTATTGGGACCACAGGGTTCTTAAAACCTGGCTCATAATCTCCCCTCTTGGTCAAACAGGGTACAGGAATACTTTCAATGTTACATATGTTCCTAATTGTTTGCTAATAGAGAGGTCCTAGACTACTGAAAATAGGAGCAATTTAAAGTTTTGTGTTAAGACTAATAACCTCATGTTTGTTATGAGCTATTCACAAGAGTTTATCACAACAGTCAATCAAAATCAATGGAAAAGCATAATTCACACAATGTAAGCAGCCCTCAAAAAAGATCAGATCTTTAGTTCTTGAAAGGGCTTTTGTTTTTGTCTTTAAATTGAAAAAAAGTACAGAAAAAAACCCTGTTGGGTGAAATTTAATTAAAGGTGATGTGTAGCCAAGTGCAAATATATCTTCTGAGATTAAAATTTCTGCATCTCTGCACAGGACAGGTACCCAGTGCCATGTTTAAAATGCAGATTATTAAGTCTTTCATTAGGCATTCAATTTGGCATCCAATTTGAAGTCGATGCAACTTCTGCAATTAACTGTAATGAACTGGGTTTGGATCTTAGTTTTGTTGGTATAAGCAAAATCAAATATGAATCCTACTCTTTATCTGTGTTAAATGTTCTCCTTGGATGAAGCTGAAGCTAGAAGTGCAATTGTCTGGAAATCCCCTATCATTCAGTTCAATGCACCTGGGATATCTAAGTTTCTTATTGTGGCTGGTTTTTGGAAAGGGATATTGTCTTCTGAATCCTCCCTCTATGCTTTTGCCAGAGAAGAATATTATAATTTCTGATGGGGAAAACGAAGGGAAAGAGGGAAAGTGACTCATCTGGCATCTGACTGCCACTTCTGCAGTGTTTAAGGCATCAAGGATGGGATTCCTTAGAGTGGTGCAAGAGGCCAACCAGCACTTCTCCACAAGCCCTCTGAGCAGGCTGGGTACAAGCCAGCTGTGTTCCCTGAGGTGGAGGTCCCGAGGGGATGTCCCCAGGAACCAGTTGGCCCAGAGCACAAGTATGCTGCTCTGCAGATGTGCTCTGTCCTTGCTGCTGAGGAAAGCTTGCCGCAGTTTGTGGAGCTGCCTGGAGAGCCCTGCTGCAGGGTGCAGTGGGAGCACCAGCTCCTGCTGAGCTGCTGCTTACACTCCTCTGCCAGCCTGTCAGGCAGCCGGGGTGTTTGACACTGTCAGACACTGATGTTTCAGAAATGGAAGCAGGATGTGACATCTCCCGTTCAGCTTTATGTGCACTCTCTCAGGTTGGAGTAGTTTCAGTCTGATCCTGCTGCAGCTAAAGCAATTTCGTCTGGGTGCTGGCTTGTCCTCACACAGATGCCTTGAAGGCAAAGTGCAGCATGGCTCAGTCAAGTCACAAAAAGATTTCAGTCTGGGTTGGGTGTGAACTGGGGGCAAGATCAGTGTGACCAGTTAGGAATGTTAAAATGGCCCATCTCTAATGCAGAATCATTATTGAGAAATTAAGCACACACAGAGGGACAACAAAGTGCAAATAAGACCTTCAGCAAATTATTTCCAAATTAAGACTGTAGTTAACAAAATTAGGAATACATATAAAAAAGATGTTATTCTCCCCAAACTCTCATACTAAGTGTTCTTTTATAGTGCTTTAATACTTAGGAATGAAATAAAAAGAAATATAATTAGTTTACAAAAATGTTAGCATCAGCAGTGACATTACGACTAGTAATTACGAACTGCCTTTGCTTGTTGACTGTCCTGACATCATCAGTTGTGTTTAAATAGATAAGAATTAGCAATCCCACACTAAACAGAATAGCAAATAGCAGGACTGTCTTCTGAGATTTAGCACCAAGCCACAGACTGTTAATGGGAGGACGGAATCTGTGAGAGGGAGTGAGTCCTGTTCTAACTGCTAATTAATCCGATATATAAATCCTCAAAGAGAGATCAACAAAACAAGGGTCTAGTTTTTGTGGAAGGTGCTTTTCCAACCATGGAAGAGAAAATAATAATAAGAATTAGCCAGTTGACTTGGAAGGCTTTATGTGGAAAGTACACAGTGTTATGTGCAAGTATGTTGCCAAATGGAGAGCTTTCTTTATTTATTGGAGTGTTTGGAGCAACAAACTAGAGACTTTGCATATTAGATTGCAATTTGCATATTTACTTAATGCTTTCCCTTTTTTTCTAGTGCCTACCCTCCCTTCCCTCAGAAACAAACCTACAGCAGAGCAGCCACATTTCTCAGAGCCAGTTTCATCTGCTGACATCAATGGATTTGCACCACAGATGAATGTGGCTGTTTGTGCCTCATCCTGGTAATCATGGCAGCTGTTAGGCTTGACCGTGAACTCAAGAATCCCATCATCTGTCACCGTGTTTGTCTTCCCAACAGAGTTTTTGTCAAAATAGTTATGCTGGGAGAGGCACATTGTGGCACGCACAGCAGGTCTCAGCCTTCTGCCCAAATACAGCACAAAGGCACTAAACTATTTCTTGCATTTTCTTCATAGTGTGTCCTGTTATCCCAGACAGGAAAGGCAAGAAGCCAAGAAGACAAAATACCCACATCAGAAAGAAGGCAGCTTCAAAACACAATTTTAGATTTGTTTGAGGGAGGAAATTTCGTGGCTTCATTATCCTAATGGATGAAGGCCTTATGCAGGACACAGGTTGAATTTAATAACAGTGTATGTGTGTGTCTATCTATTGTCTGTGTGTGTCTATGCACATTGTTTCTTCCACATGTTTAGTTTATTTTCTATGTGATACTGGTTTCACTTCTCCCCCGCTCTCTTCCTGGAATTTGTTCTGTACTGCCTCACCTAGAACTATCAGTTAAGAAGATCTGCCAAGGGACAGTCTGTTTAAAAGGCTGTGTATTGTGGCTTATGCACTGCGATCACGCAGAAATGAATAGAACAAAGGGAAAGGCACTAAAACACTGTCTCTTCCCTAGATTCACAGTGATCTCATAGCCCATCCTATGTCCTGTAACAGGATTTTAAAGACATGCATTGCTAAGATTAACACACTCATAAATTTTTAATTGCAACAAACACCTCTCTTCTACATGATGATAATTTTATTTTTCCTGATTGTTCTGATGTAATTCAACTAAAAATATAATCCAAAGAGGGATATTTTAACCTAATATCTGGGGAAATTTGGCAGTGTAATAGAAAAATTTGCTTGTATGGATAAGGAGAATGTGCTTGATCAGAAGAATGCAATTTGGAGCCTTTAATGCATTTACTCAGTTGAAACAGTGAATGATGAGCAAGTCAAATGTTATAAACACCATTGTTTTCTAACCCCTTGCTAACAGTCTGCTTCTTATGAGTTTTTACTTGGGACTGATTGAACAGGTTTTTTTCTGAATACAATTCTTTTAAGTCCATATTTTACCTTAGAATTTTGCTACTAAGTGCAAAAATATATATCTTTGCTAAAATGCAACCCGTTTTATCTGAAGTTACTGAGGAAGTAACTGCTTAAATCTTGTATCTCCTGTGGTCTTAATAGAAGATTTAAGCTGCCTAGAAATAAGTTCAACTCCTCATTTCTCTCAGAAATTATTGAATTCTTGCCTTTTTGAAAATGGGACAATACAAATGTACTCAAGGCAATACAACAGCATGAGCTGGTGCAGGCAGATATCAGACCCTGGTTATGAGCATGTGGAGCTGCCCCACCATTAAATCTGACCACACAAACTCATGCCTCAAAGAACTCTCAAATGAAATGAGAGAACAATCGATAAAGAAAAAAGAATATGGACTTTACACTCAGTTTTGGGCATGAAAAAGGGGTTTTTTTCCTTCCATTTTGCCTTCTTTGTAGTCTGTTCAGGTCTGCTGGCGGTGTCATAATGGCAAAAAAATAGAGCAGCACCGCTCCTCTGCATATCGAATTTATACCACCACGTTCCAGACAAGATAATCTTCTGTCATGAAGCAGTTTTTATGCTATGCTGATTCATGAACAGAGTTAAGGAAAGGGCTGCATCAGTGGACATGGCTGGATTTGCAGCACACATTTTACCTCCTTATGTTTTATAACACCGTCACACATAATTGAGACCTTTATAAATTCTTCTACAAACAGGCTTCTTGCAGTACTAGAAAAGCAGACGCTACAAGATACCCAGAAGTGTGCATGATAAAAGCCTGGGATCTATATCCTAGTACAGAACAGTCCATCTCACTACATGAATACATTTTAAATGTGCATGGACCCAGCACTGAAAACTATCTGTTTAAAAACCTTCAGCAGCTCTCACTGCCTTTCACTTCACAGAGAGCCGCATCCACCCATAGAAAGTAGATGTCAAACATAAAAAAAACTTGCAAAGACCAACAAAACTCTAAAAAAAAAAGAAAGGCAAAATATTGTAGTTATTGGTTTTTTTCAAAGAATGAATTGTAATTAATTTCTTTCATTCAAAGACTCTTCAGATCATTGTATGTGTATTCCATGGATTCTGCCTATCTGGTTAAATGCTAGTCTTCATTTTATTCAGCACATAAAATTTCAGGGTTTGAGGGTGAACAGTGAGATAAGACCAGCTATTAGACTAGCCGCTATTTTCTCATTAAATTAGTGAATTGCATAATTTTAAAATGTGAATAAAAAAATTATAAATGGCAGATTTAAGATGAGGCTCATGGGATTATTATCTGTTTGTAACCTGTGATAGTCATGCTTATGAATAGGGTTGGGAATGGGGAATGCTGCTGCAGTATCCCCTTTCCTCCATGAGTTACTGTTTTACCCCAGCACTCTGATGGTTTTTTGTCTGACTGCACACTGGTCAGACTGCCTCCCCACACAGAATATGTGTTCAGAATGTGTGTAGGGAGCTAAGAGGACAGAAATCTATCACATCTATACTGGGCTGTGTGGCACTCATTTTCTTGATTCTGCCAATATTAGAAACACTTTCCACTGGAGCTTAAAGGAAAAACCTTCATCACTTCCAGTCCTCCAGGTCCTGGCCCAGAAACTTGAATAAAGCATTTATAGTGAACTCTTCCTACTCCTTTGCTGTTTCCTGCCTTGCTTTTCTTATAAACATCTTCTGTCAGACACATAAATCTTCTCCCAGCTTATTTGGACAGTTCCTTGGAGGCTCACTATAGAAAGAAACAACTCAGTCATTCCTTCAGCTTTTCTGAGCCTCCCTTTTGGTTTACTTGCAGCCTTCCAGTTTATCCAAGGGCTACAAAGCAAGGACTGAGCTGAAGCTGAGAAAGGATGCTACTTTTAAGATTTTAGAAGCTGAACAACTCTGAGCAGGTGTTCTCCTACTCATTTAACTGGAATACATTGAAAGTCTCATGAACTGAAATGGTTTTTAAAGAAGAGCTATGCACTTACCCCCTTTCCTTTCCTTATTTTAATTTTTTTAAGAAAATAACAAGGAGCAATGAAATTGTGTTGGTCAGGTGAAGAAGGATTTCTAGGAATTTAATTTTTTCATGACTTGAGATTAGAACTGTACAAGTAAATCCAAAGTAAACAACCTGAGTTCAGAAACAACTATTTTTGCTTTTTAGGTAAATATGTCAAAAAAATGGGGGAAAATCCCTTGTGCTATATATTAATTAATTTCATTGTTACCTACTGGCCTTTCCACTGCTTTCTGTTTCTTCTAGATGCAGATTTTAGAGCCTTTCTGCAATGGAGGAAAAATTATTTAAAGAAAATCCAAATTCTCAGATATAGCTTAATGCTAATGGCATGGTTGGGTGAGCTCATATTACATGCAGACCAAAGAAAATATGGAGTTTGCAAACATTCAGAAGAGTACTCAGAAGACTACCCATACATGAAGGATTTGACGCTTCTTTTTGGTTTTGTCTTATACAGGGGAAAATAATATTGTAATGACATGGTAGTGAAATTCTCCGGGCAGCAGGTTGCAAAAGAGAAAAAAAAAAAAAAAAAAAAAAAAAAAAAAAAAAAAAAAAAAAAAAAAAAAAAAAAGATGAAAACTCTTTTCCTTCTTTATGTCATTATAGGTGGGCTAGAAGAATATATTGTCCAGAGAGGCATATTTGAGGAGTTTCACAGTGCAACTAACCTACATTCAACTGGATTGATGCTCAGTTCTCTTCTCTCTGTTCTCCCCTGGCATGTACTATGCCTCCTCCCTTGAGACAGACCTGGAGATCATGTGGTTGGAGGGTGACCTCAAAAGCTCATTGATCTGCTGAGTAAGTGAGTAATTTCTTATGGTGGGCACATTTTCTGTTGGATTAATTATCTGACCCAATTTATCCAATGGCAGTTTGATTGCCAGAGCCAATGGAAAAAGTAAGGAGCTTGAGTGGGACCATACCTTCTGTGATCTATAATTAGACCAGTCTATAAATAGACCCATCACATCTAATGTGAAATCTCAGAAGAAAGGGAACTGCGGGGAAGGACTGGTCATTTACAGGATAATTCATCAGGGCTTTGTCTGGGCTGGTGGAGCTGGTGCTGCAATTCATCCTGCTGTTCCAGCTACCTGTGCTACCTTGGCAGCAAAGGCAAAGGCAAAGCAACACCAGGAGATTTTTGGAGGCAAGAGGCAAGGGTGGTGCCTGCTGTTGATTTTTGAGGAAGAAAAGGAAGGTGTAAATGCAAAGAACATATTTATAGGCTGAAACCACATCTATTCTCTGCATGTTTTGTTGTGTTTGGAAAGCATTTCTGCTAATACCAAACAGTGGAAAAAAACTTGTGTTTATAATGTGGTACAGATTTCTGAGTAGAATAACAATATTAAATGGAGTTGAGGCAGAAGTTCACCCTAGAGTAAAGCAAAGTGTGTGTGTGTGTGTGTGTGTGTGTAGCTATAGGGAAAAAATAAGAAGGACAAGACTCTAATTTTCCTTGAAAAACAGAGATTTTTTAAAATGCTTTTGCATGCCAGAGAACTGTTATAGCTGTAATGTTGTGGACCATTGCTAGAACAATAGGTGAAATATGGGCTCGCTGGACGAAGTTTACAGCAACAAAACCAGCTTAAGAGCACAAGATCTGAGACAGCTTGTACTGAGTCCCGTGATGTTTGACAAAGTGTGAATGAAGCAGGCTAGGCAAAAGTCTTACCATAGAAGGGGTTTGTGAAATATTGTTAATCAGCATTTAAGATAGCATATGTTTTATATCTATTTATCTGTTTTCCTGCCTTTTGACTGCCTTTCTTCTTCTAAGAAAATATTTCCTGAGTCAAGTCATTCATGTTTGTAAGTGAGGAAAATTATTCTGGGGAGCATCACAAAGTTTAGCTTAATTTCCCAACTTCTGGGCTAGACAAAAATCAGTAGTTAAGAAGTTTCCCCTGCTGCTACCAGCTAAGTCCTGACAAAAACATGTTACAGAAGTAAACCTGAACTGATACATTGTGTCTACTTCTGTGTTGCAAATAAATTCTACTGGTACTTATGCACATTAAAACAAAAAAACAAACAAAGAAAAAAACAACACAAAAACAACCCACCACCACCACCAATAAAACCCCAAACCACTAAAACCCCCCTGCTTGACTCTGTTAAGCATAACATGCTCCTGGACATCTCTAATCAACATGTAACTTAATGCAACAGTGATATACTTTGGATCAATGTAGCCTGTTGAGTTTTCAAGAAACTTTAATATTTTAGTAGAAATATGAGTTTAATAGAAATGTTTCTATTTAAAGGAGAGCAAGAAAAACCACAGACTTCATTCCACTGGTGTATGTGCCTGCCAGCTTGTTCTATTGAATTTCCTGTGCTTTATAATCATATTTTATATTGTGGTAATTGAGAAGAAAAGAAGTGTAATATTTTTCATTGACATCTTCTTGTAGCCCTTTTATTCTACTAAATTATCTCCTTACCACAGTGGGAAGAGACTAACCAGACAACTGTTCAAATATTGCTCTCTTTTTTAAAAATAATAAATCAGCTTTAGCACCTACTTTGGATTAAAAGGGAAGCTATAAGGAAAAACAAACAACTGACAAAACAAAACAAAACAAAACAAAACAATAACCATAAAGGTCTCATCTACATCTATCTATCCCACCTCTGCTTGCGCTGATTTTGCTCCCTCTGTGGAATAGGCCTAGGTGCAGATAAATGTCTTTTATCTACAAACACTCTTTGCTGTGTCATTGTCTAAACCCTGTCAATGTGGACCTAAAAACCAGTTCTGAGCACTCAGTTTCCACTAGTACTTGTTTGATGGAGTCACAGTAGACTTCACATTGATAGGGTACTTTAAGGAGAAATAAAGGGCAGTTTAGACAAGCCCAAGGGTCATATTATGCAAATGCTATGTGCTCATTAACCTTTCACATAGCTGAAAACATTTGTTACCTGGTTACCTATTACCCTTTTTCCTTCCTCCCCATCCCAAAACTTGCAAGCATTCTGACACTTCTCATCAAAGATTTAATTTCAGGGAACTGCTGCCATTGGCCCTCTGATCATTAAGTTTTTATTACCTTCAGAATATATAGCATGATACATTTCCTGGTAGACTGCTAAGTAATGCTTTCAATAATTAAAAATCCATAAATAATTAAACCACAACATTATATTTGTCAACATAAATGAGCAAACTATGTCTTGTGAGCGGCATTCTGAGCAGATACGAGTTGAAAACATGCAGTGATGTGTTCAATAGCTGTATTTAGAAATAAATCCTCCTTTCTTAAATCAGATTTATATTCATTTATCCAAATAATAGGGAATGCAGTGATTCTCAGAAGATATAATTGTCATCAATAAAAATTAATTTGTATTTGTATTACAACTGAAAGCAAAGAAACCCATGTGAGACTAAGGCCCCAGAGGGATTAGCATTTAGTGAATAAAGCATCAGAGGATGGGCAACTTTTCTTGAAGAGTTTGAGTATGGAATAAATAACATCCATGAAGTTTTGCAGCAGATGCAGAGTTGGAGGGCATTGAGCCACTTATGACCTTTCAAAATAAACTCACATGAAATTGGTGATTTTGGGAATTCGTGTAATATATTTTTGACATCTTTCTCTGCATAGATCAGCCCACTGAGAGAGAGATTAAATAAAATCTAATGAAAATAAAATTAAATCATAGCAATAACATCTAGCTATAATTAAGACATTTCTCTTTTTTTAAGAGATTTTTTCTCTTCTCTATCTTCATGTTATGTGCATTCCAACTTTAGGCTTTTATTTCCTATGGGAGCCAAAGTGATTTTTGGATTGTTCAGTAAAAGGCAGTAATATGTCACTGCTCTGAAATTCTCCACTCCCTTTCACAACTCTAATACCTTTCACTTACCCTGCATTAGAAATGCAAACATTTTTTCTGCACTGACTTTATGAAAGGTATAAAAAAGAATAAAATCTTGCTGTTTATAGGATTTTGCTTAGGCATTGATTTGCACCTCAAAAGCAAATATTATTTGTATATTATAACTTGCCTTGATGGACTGTGGGCATCCTTGGAAGAAAATGTTCCCAGTCAAATGATATATTGTGTTAAACATCACCAGACACCCGCAGGTGGACTAGGAGCTCACAGATTTCATGTTCATAACATCCTGAAGGCTTTGCTTCAGTTATTTCAAGTTAACGATCAGGGCTCCCAAAACATAAGGATGTAAATGAGTTCTTTGACATCACACACCACAATCAGCAGTTAGGAGAGGTGATAATGTAGGAATTACTAATTTCTCCACTTTTCAACATGAGATAATGCTACTTTGCTACTGAATGCCCCATGTATGTCCTCTACACAGAATAATGAATATAAACAAATTCTTGAGCATTTGCTTTTGCTAGTGGTAAAAAAGAAGTAAGTTTCATTTTGGAAGTGCTGTTCTTTTCTTTATTATCAAAGCTTCGATTATGCTCATTTGTCACTAACAAAATGCTACTGGAAGGAATAATTCACAATGGATAATGTATTTGTAGATTTTTTTTGGTTTCCCTACTTCTAGGCTTAAAAAAAAAAAAAAAAAAAAAAAAAAAAAAAAAAAAAGTTAAAAGAAAAAAAGTTTCAAGAGAAGATTCCTGACTTAAAAACACCTAACTTGAAGTACATGAGGAATCTCTATGACATCAATAGGACTACTCAGGTGTTTATGAAACACACACATAAGTGTTACAAGATTACTGCAGATGTCTTCTGAACTTCAGATGCCAAAATAAAAATAATAATTTTTCACCAACATTTGAATTTAAAATTAAATTTTAAAGCATATTGCATCTGGCAAAGCTTTAATGCACAAATTATCATAGATATCAAATGTGCAAAATCTCGTCAATTTTTTAATACAAAACTGAGGTTCATTTGGGAATAAATTAATATTTATTGAAATAATGTTCCCCCCAGATTTCCAATACAAATCTTCTCAGAACTATTACTGTAGAATTGGCAAGAAATATCATGTGTGGATACAGGAAGAAATGATGGTCAAATCCTTTTCGTAATACCTAGCACAAGGCTACTTTTTAAGGGTCATATTGTTTTCTGTTTGCCACCTCCACTAGGCTGATTTTCCTCTCAAGTTCATATGTGGTAATCAGTAAGAGTTTAATGAAAATCCATGAACAGTGAAGTACAATGAAGTAAACAAGGAAAAGAGCCCATTGTTTTCATTATGATTATGAAATAAAACCTTATATTTCTCCTTTCAGTGTTTCATCAGATCACCTAGAAGCTTATTATCTTTTAATTTTAATTTTAATTGCCCAAGCTCATTTCCTCCCCACTTCAGTAAATTAAACCAGGTGGCAGTTTGACCTGCAATATCCCTTAACGTATTTTCAGTCAAAAATACACTGCTGCAGATGAAGTAGAAATACTCCACATGCCACATTCCTGCCTGCTTTGTGAAGAGGAATAGAAATCAGACAAAACATCAGTGGTTCCTCTAATTCAATTTAAATCACACACTGTGTTTTTGTGTCTTTAGGGAAAGAGGAAACTTGGTTTCATTTTTTTTTAAAGTACAGATAGAGGAGGTCATTATGTTATTTAAAGTTATAGGAAGACTTTATCTAATCATGCTTTGCTTGATCTGCAGTTTTCAGATTTTTTTTTCTCATTAGGCGTTGAAGTAATTCTTCACAAACTTTAAGGAAGCTTCCCTAAGAATGTGAGTTTTTAAAATATGTTGATGTTTTACATTCTGAAGCATTAAATTTTGAGAAAGGGGAGAAAATAATTAGATGTGTTTTTTGACAATACACTGTTGTGAGTGAGTGGTTTATGTCACTTGAAGAATTATCATGAAAAGTATTAGCAAAAGAAGGTTTAAGAAAAGTTTGAAAAAACATGGCAAATTTTGGTGGCAAAGTTCACTCTAGCACTTACTACATGAACAAAACATTGTACTGGGTTTGCATGGCCAGATTTTGGTAGTGAGGTGTTGGAGTCCAGGGCATTCCTTTGGTTGCCCTGGAGGGTCAGGGACCTGGACAGGGGGGTCTGGGACCCTGGCCCAGAGCCCAGAGAGACACTGGCTTTGATTTCAGACCATGGGAAAAACTTCCTACACTGAGAGAAGGTTTACAGGCCACAAGAATGTGAGAAATAGTGGTTTAGCTTATCACAGAATGAGAAAATAGTAGTTTTAGGTTCTTAGCATTGAAGTGAATGGGGACAAGATGGAGAATCTGGGGCGTTGTCTCCTTCTTCTTCTCCTTCTCCTTCCCTCACTCCATTGCTGCATTGACGTAGCACAAAGTAGTTAGTGAGGATTGGGTCAAAGTAAAGATGACCTTTTTAGTAATAGTGATAGACATTGGTAAGAAATAGTAAACAAGAAATACATAGTAATTAGTATAAAAGATAAGGACAACCCAGCTCGGGGGGAGACGTGAGGAATCCATGCAGCTGCGAACATCTTGTCGGACTCCGAGAAAATTGTAAGGTAAGAAACAATAAACGAAGTATGCAACGTTGAAAAATCTAAACCTGAGAACTCCGTCTCTTTCTTCAGCTCAGCTCGGAGCTGTGCCAGCTGGGTCCAGGATGGATCTGCTGCTGGCCAAGGCCTAGCTAATCAGGGATGATGGTAGTGCCTCTGTAATGACCTATTAAAAAAAAAAAAAAACAAACAAAAAAACCCACGGATATAATTGTGACCAAAGAAGAGAGAATGTGTGAGGAACAGCTCTGCAGACACCAAGGTCAGTGGAGAAGGAGGGGGAGGAGGTGCCCCAGGTGCCAGAGCTGATTCCCCTGCAGTCTGTGGTTGCAGACTGTGGTACACCAGCTGTGCCCTTGCAGCTCATCCAGGTCCATGGGGATGCAGAGATCCCCTGTAGCCCATGGAAGAGATGCACACCAGAGCAGGTGAATGCCTGATAGAGGGTTGTGAACCTGTGGGAAGCTCATGCTGGAACAGGCTTCTAGTAGGGACCTGCAGGTCCATGGAGAAGGGAGCCTATGCTGGAGCAGGTTTCCTGGTAGAGCTTGTGACCCTGTGGGGGATCCACTCTGGAGCAGGCTGTGCCTGAAGGACTGCACCCCATGGACATGTCACCCATGGGGCAGTGGCTTGTGGAAAACTGTTACCTGTGGGATGGATTCACTTTGGAGAAGACCATGGAGTAGTGTGTTGTGTTGGAAGGACCCTCTGCTGGAACAGACTCCTCTCCCTGAGCAACACAACTTGCGAGGAATTGTTAACCCCTATTTCCCATCTCCCTATGCCACTGAGGGAGAGGAGGTTGAGCTGGGAAGAAGAGAGGGGCTGGGGTGTCGGGCAGAAAAAAAACTTGGCTCAATGAGTCTCTTAGAAGGGTTTAAGGGTGTTTTTGATAGACTCTGGGTTAGATGTACAGGAGAAATACCAATGAGATATTTTCAAGAAGTCAAAACAAAAAACCAGACTTTACTAGCAATTTCAGAAAATCAGAGAATGTTGGCAAAAGCTTAGAGCAGCATTTAAGCAACATAAAACACTTCACAAAACATTAGCTTAGACCATTCAACTTCAAAAACTACAGGCTTGTCCAGTTTTAGGTTACTCAAAACTCCAAGAAGAAGGAATTAAAGGAAGAAAGAGAAAAAGACAGAAAAGATTCAGAAAAGAACAATTATAACTACCAATCCTGGCTCCAATGTTATTCAGCTGATGAAAATTCCAAGAGGAGGTAAAGACCTGCTTGCCTTATGTCCTGGTTATGGCCCTTTGGCTTTCCTGGGCCATTTCCCCAGGTGGGATCCCACTCATTTGGCCTCTCTGGGGCTAGACTGGGGTTCCAGGGGTGGATGTGGAGTATTGCCTCCAGTATACCAGGGATTGGTGCCCACTGTGGAGCTGGGATACAGGCCCAGAGGCATGGGGTGTGTGGAGCAGGGCATTGCCTCACCAGAGCAAGGTCCAAACTTCCTCCTTTCCCCACACACATGCCAAAAACCTTTTAGCCAGCAATCCTTCCAGTCTATCACAGACAGGAAAGTATTTTAAAGATTTACTTTACTTCTCATTATCCTGTTCTGATTTTGTTAGCTCTAAATTTAATTAATATCCCAAATATGAGTCTGCTTTGCCCATGACAGTGTTTGGTGACTGATCTCTCCCAGACCTTATCTTTATCCATAAAACCATCACTATATTTTCTCTCTCCTGTTCAGTTGCAGATGGGAGAGATAGAGTGGCTTTAGTGAGAGCCTGCCCTCCAGCCAGGGTCAACGCACTACAAACATACAAAGGAAAATCAAAATAGAATCAATTTAGAATCATTTACAGGAGGTCAGAATGAAAACAGTAAGGATGAAAAAGGGTAAGGGCGAAAAGGGATAAGAGAGACCCTTCTGTTGGATTGCAAGGTGCAATGGACCCCTTTGCCAAACAGGCTCAGACTTGACAGTTTATGTTGAAAGGATTTAGCAGCTTTTAATCAATCAACTAATTTAACATTTTTAAAGAGATTCAATAGAGTTTACTACAATTAAAATGGTGACAATTATACGTCTGGCATGGCAGTATTTATGCTATGTTTGCTTTAGGCCATTCAAATCAATTAACACACACTGGCACACAGACAAAAAGAAGTATGCACAAAGGTAAGGTTGTGAAAAATTCCCTCAAGTGTCAGTGAAATTCTCATGTCAGCTGCCTTGGTACTCACAGTGGGTGAGTGTTGAGTCTTGAGAAGCAGGAGTATCAGCCCAGGCCTTGTCACCTTTTGGTGATGGCCCTTAGAGTATCATCAACTTGAGAGTTTGTGAGCTCTGAGAGGAGTCCTGCTAGGAGGGACTTGTTGGTGCATCCCTCTGTATTCCAGGAGAACTCAAAGGACATCACTTAGGACAGTTTGCAGATCACAAGATTTTTTACTTTAGTCACCTGTAAAAATCCATCCTCAGGCTGGTTACTGGAGTTGCCAAAACACATGCATCAGCCCATGCTATTGTGAGAAGACACAGGGTTCTTGATATTCTGCACATAAGGAAGGAAAGAATGAAATTTTCTTGCAGACATTTGACTTCAAAAGACATCAAAAACTTGTATGGTGCAGGGATGCTAAATAACACAGGTATGTGGATGAGTGGTTTCAACCAGCACTCCCAAGACTTATCCAAGTCTGTCATATCCCAATGTGTTATAGCTTGTCCAGCTATGCTGTAACCTCTCCAATTTACAGCCTGGACTTTGTCAGTCTGGTAAAATTACTGAAATGAAGCAGTACATACTGAGCAGGAATACTCATTCAGGAAGAATTTTGCTTCCTTCTATTGGGTCTATTTGTAAAGCTTTAGGAGCTGGGCCTGCACATGAGTTACATTGGCAGACTGGGATCCATTAGTCTAAACCCTCTGGAATATTTATTTCCACATCTGGAAAGTAATATGATTGTGCTGCAAGCAGCTAATTTTCCTATGTTGTCAACACATGAAACTGTATTTGAGCTTGCTGGTAGAAGACATCAGGAATCCAAAACATGGCTTCCCTGTGTTGTTTCAGAAGAGAATGTGAGCTGTGAATGGCCACTGTTAAATTTGACAGAAAGTACAAATAGAAAGCCAACCTTTTAAAATGCAACTGTCCCTAAACACTTGGGGAAAATATAATTCAAACCCCATTTTCTGCAGCTGCAGTTTTAGTTCTTGAATGCTAACTTTTGTAATAATATGATACCTCTGACTTTGCCTTCCCTCTCCCACACTTCTTGTTACTGGGTCGCAGATACTTCACATTTTGGATGTAGAGATTTGCACAGGCACTCCTTTTTGTCAAAATTATAGGGGAATTAGGTGAACTTTTTGTGAGTTACAGATCTTTGGAATAGGTTGTGAAAAGCATCTATCTTTTTGTGTCTGTTCTATGAAATAACATGCCTTAAAAGTTTGCTGCTTTCAGGAGAGTTAACTCTGAAAGGCCATGATTTCTAGGAAAAATCACACTGACAGGCTTTCAGGTCTAGCAATTCTTTTCCCTATGAAGAATGGCAATAAATGCTTTTTAAGTTGAAAAAGAGTTGAACCTTGATTCTAGGTGCACCAAAATCATCAAGGAAACCTTAATGGTTTACTTTTTGGACACAAAAAGAAAACTTGCCAGGTCCTTCATAATCTCCTACTAAATATATATTTTGGACATTATGGTCATCTAGACATACCAGTTTTCCTCATGCTTTGAAATTGAACAAGAAAATCTTTAGTTTGTTTATATGAAATAAACCAACTCTGAATATTACACAAGACTCTCAAGCCTACTTTGTATTATACTTAAATTTATGCTTGAGCCAATTGCTAAACTAAACTGGCATAATTCTACTAGTCTGTGGATAGTGATAAATTTGCATCAGTTTGTTACTTCTGAGGACTATGCTCCTGCAGTCAGCCATCATATATTTTGGAGTAAAAATAGCTTCAGACCCACAAAAAAGACCACACACAGCCTATTCCTTCCTGTCCCATATATTGCCCAGAAGAGGACTATATTTGCCCTGAAAATTCTTATTTTGAAAAGAAATTAAAAGCTGGCATAGCAGTAGAACTTCAAATAGCTATTGGCACTCTGCCCTTATTTATGATGGTAATAACTTCAAGTTTTCAGGCAAGCCACCGTGTAAGCAATAATTCAGGCCCATTCTCTCTGAGGAGCTCTGGGTGTGATTTAGCTGGATTTCTCTTTCTTGTTTTTTTGTTTGTTCATTTGTTTTTAATTTCAAAACAGTAACTGAAGTGGCCAAACGAAGACATCTGTGAAACAATTCATTGCAAAATGTCAGATCTATTCCTTTGCTGAACTTTCATAGCCTTGTGAGAACAAATCTTTGCTGGAAGATTTTTACATGATAGGTGAATGGCTTATGTAAGAGAGACATGTGCGCATTCGCATATCTGTATCAAAATGGGTGTTGAATCTCATTTCCAAGTTTCAATACTTACACTTGAATGAGGAACTGACAGTGGTGGAAATCACTGTTTTGTTAAATTTTGGAGGAAATAGAATGTAAAGCAATCTCTTCTGTAAACTTTCAACAGAAAATATATTTACTGACTTCAAAAAGTCCAGATTATCAGTATAGCACTAGATGCTGAATTATGCTAAGTCTCTATTGCAGTCTTTATAGCAGTCACTCTGATTTAGATTAGCAGAGCATCTGTCTGATGGCTTTGTTAGCATCTAATAATCAATATTTGTCATTTTTCTATGGGACATTTTTTCCTGTGAGATAATTTACAACCTTATAGACATATTTGGACATCATTTTAGATAACAAAAACCTGTGAATCTCACTATTGCTAACTCTATATTCACCAGAAAGATAATTTTGAATTATACACAAGGGCCAGATTCTTATCTCATCTGTGCCACAGGAGCTACCTGATATCTTCCAGTATCAATAACATTATAGTAGTTTAGAACTTCCTCAGCTTTCAGAGCCCTCTAGAGTCCAGCTTGCATGGAAACCCCATCCTAAATTCCTTCAAAGATACCAGGTTAAAGGATTTTCCATGCTACGGCTCGTTTATATTTTTAGATTTAAAATGCTGGTACCTTTTCATAGGATGACACTGAGAGGTTCTACAGTGGAGCCTGAAGAAAACTTCTAGGTTTGGTGATTTCAGTGTAAATCATGACATAAATGTGTCTACACTTACTTTGTAGTATATAAGTCAGATGAACTAGATGACTTTAAAGTAAATACACAGGAAGCATCAGACCAAGCAGAGAAGCTGAGTTCATAAGTCACCCAGACTGATGTCATTCGCCTGGGAGCTCTTAGAGAACTCATATGTGAAATTACAGAACTGCTGACCAGAGCATGCAAACTACTTCAAGCACAGCCTGTGATGGAGGCCTGGCTGACTGCCAGCAGCACTCCACAAAGTTTCTAGAGGGTACCCAGGAAACTACAGGCTGGCTAGGCTGACCACTCCTGGTGAGAGGGGAGAGTCTAGAATGAGGAGTGAATTCTCTTATTCCGGAAGTGAACAAAGTCTTTTGGGCAAAAGAGGCAGCAGGGCTTGTGAAAAGGGCTGTCTGGGCTCACTGATACATATAAATATATTTATATATTTATATATAAATATATTTATATATTTATATATTTATATATAAATATATTTGTATAAAATTATAAAAATATAAAATATAAAAATAAAAAATATATTAATATATATATATAGTTTTGCAGAACTGTCAACAGCACATAGATAGAAATTATCCACTGCATTGTGCAGTGGAGTTTTAACAAAACTTCTGGCAAGTTTCCATGCTATGGGTTCTGGAGGAGCTACAAGAGGGATTTTGATGTGAAATGTTAGATGTACATATGTACATGGAGAACATGCCCAAATCAAGGGACTCTTCAAAAATGCAGATTGTATACAGCTTCATACAGCTTTTGCAGCTTATATCTGCATAAGCATGAAATGAGCTTTAATGGTTATGCAGACATATTTCATCTCTCATTAGTCAGACTGCCTAAAAATCACCTGCTAAAAATAAACTGGACATGTTATAAACAGCATTACAGGGTCCTGACTGCATCATCCATCTTTTATGAGTCTCAATGAGCCTGTACCATCTCTCTTTGCACTGCTTCTTTTCCCTTCCGGGGTGTGCCACAACTGTACTGACCATACACCAGTCTGACATGAAAATGCAAAGCTGTGAAAAAGAACTGCGAGAAATCCTCATTGACAGGGACCCTTGTAAGTGAGGAGCTGTATCTGCCTCCCTTGGTGTGACCCTCAGCTACCCACCCACCTTGGAGAGCAGGCTGCTGGTGCTGCTCCCTGGCAAGCAACCCCTGCCTTCGCCATTTACCTACAGGGTGTGGAGCGGAAATTTGTGACTGACGTCAATAGAAATGTGCTCTCTTTGTTCTTGTAGGTCCTTACAGAACCACATTTTAAAGTAAATCACCATTAACTTTGTTTTCTCCATATTTCAGTTACTCAGGTTAAAAGCAATGCACTTAAAAGACTGTAGGCTGTATGAATTTCCTCAGAATAAGATAGAGTGAAACCCTGCAGCTAGAGATTCCAGCTTTGTCTATGCTTTGAAGTGGAGGAAGTATCCAGATGGGAGTACATGTAGCTGTGTATCCTTAGGGCTCTTTTCTCCCATTGACATTCATCTGAATAGCCACTAGTTACATCTCCTCAGCTCCCATTCACAGTGAGATATGCCTATGCTCCTGAAACTTCAATATATGGACAAACTGCTCCTGACCATGTGTCATTATATTGATAACGGAAGGAAAACAAAGATTGTATCTGAAATCTAGTCATGCAACAGGCTGACACATAGTAAAGAACTGCAATTATCTCTGCTCAGTTTTGAAAAGAATAAGGAAAAAATAGTATTTTTTCTATCGCTAGGCTGAGTCTGGTGCTTTTTAGCAGCCTGTCTGGAGGAAATATCAAATAACATTGTCCTGAAAAAGAGCAAGAGGGGTGCAGCCCTAAGGTCCCTTTCTGTCAAGCTTGAAAAAAGTTCTTTTTTGTTGCCAGTGAATACTGAGAACAATATAAACAAAGAGAATATCACTTACAGGATGGTGTCAAACTGCATCAAGCGAAATAACCTAAAGAAATGTTTTCATGTTATATTATCACATGTTCCAATGTGTTACCTCATGCATATAGAAAAAGAAAATTTATTTTTCTTCTCAGGGAGAGGAAAAACCTCCACTGCTCACAGCCCTTTGTGCTGAAGGTTACATTATTGCTGAGTATTTGGAAAAGGAGAAACTTTATATAAATACACTATCACTGCAGTTAAAAGGAAGTGAATAGAATTTGAAGACAGAAAAAGTGGGGTAATTGATTTCTTTAGGATCTTTAAAATTAAATGCACATGCATGGAACCAGATCTGACCTGAAATAACAAGATTGTTAATGCAGAACAATTCTTTGGAAATCCCCTAGACTTATGGTAACTTCATGGCTCAGATCATAGCATATCTGAGTTTGAACATAAGTAGAAAAGTAGTGAAAAAACATCAACACTTCTCCTTCTTATTTTGAATCTGAAAAGACCTTGTAAGAAAGCAACATCTACAAAAAGGAGGAACACCTCTTTCAGGAGTTATGAGCAAGGTGAGTTGTAGAGCCCCATCCTCACCCCTGTGAGCTGTGCAGCTGTACAGCCCTCAGAGACAGGTGTGATCATACAGAAATTAATGTTCATCAGGAGTTTCTGGCCACAGAAGGGAACACAGTCACACGCTGTACATGCTGCCCTGCATTTCAACAGTCAAGGCAGAAGACTGGTTAGGGCACCTATATTTGCATATTTACAACTCATGGCATGAGGATGCACAAACACTTTTTTATGCAGCTCACAGATACAGTTCCTTGTACATATTCATTACATGAGATATATTTGCCTTTCTATCAGTTACATTCTAGCTGTAATATTCACTTCCAGTGACAGATCAATTTTTTTCAACATCGAAGTGGGGATATGATTTTTAAAGAACTCATAGGACAAACAAAATCAACAACTTGAAAAAGTTAGCTTATGTTACTTTGTCATCGTGGTGCTGTTACCTACTCTATCCTTGCTTCCATACCCAACCATTTGTAAAATTTCTTAATTGAATTATTTTTACATTTAGATTATTAGAGCTCTGGGATAAAGAAATAACTTTTATTGTATTTCTTGACAGCACTTAGCTCAGTGGGATCTAATGTGAAGTAGAACTGCAAGATACTGCTGTAAAACAAAGTATAAATAATTGTAAAGGTAGAGAAAACCTGTTAACACTTTCATTTCCAAAACCACTTCAAACGTCTTACACCAAAAAAAAAAAAAAAAGGTAGGGGTACTTACTCCATCATGCTGTAGAGGTGAAGAGAAGGTTGTTATGAACTTCAGATTTCTTCAAATAATTCTATTAGGCATTGGAGCTCATAAGTTGCAGACATGCAGCTTAATCTCCCCATCTGGTTATATTCTCTAAAGAACAGTTTGATCTGCTTTTACCTTAAAGAGTGGTGAATTTAGACCATTGCTTTGCAGCCTGTTCTAATTCTCACTAGTAGGAAAACTCTCCTGATATTTGCCCCAATTTTTGCCCTTCCTTAATTTAATCTTTTCTACTTCTAAACCCTTGAGTGTCTCCATATAACTTTTCTTGATAGCTGTCATTCCTCTACAGATGAATTATTAGGTGACATTGTTTGGTCCTCTCTTATGAGTTATTTTTATCCTTATTCCTCTAAGAATCTTTCTGTCACCATCTTTCTGCAATCATCTATATTGCTATTCCTTCCATACTAACATTATCTGAAAAACAAACAAACAAACAAACAAACAAACAAACAAACAAAACTTTTTTTTTTTTTTTTTCCCCCCCTGTGAAGAGCATTGCTAGGCATGAATGATAAATTTCATACATTCTTTCTGTTTGTCTTATTGGTATGATATGGGTCCCTGGGAGCCATAAGAGGAACTGACATGAACACAGGGAAGAAGGCAATGATAGTAAAGACCCACAGTTTGGAATCAGAATTTAATTGGTAATGCAAGTGGGAAGGAAGGACCTCAGACAAGCATTTTGAGCAAGTTAAACAAAAGGCTGTTCCACATCCTCATGTTCAAGCTGAGTAGAGCTTTACCAAGCATAAAGCCATTCTCAAACACTGAAGATCTCCTTAGAGAACATGATAAATATGTCTCAGGTGCCCAACCCCAGTCCCACTAGACATTTATCTCTTGTACCAGTCATCTCCGTCTTTACTCTGTGGTATTACATTTCATTTTAAGAATTAATTGCAAATATAACTTTTCTCATGAAATTATAACAGGCAGAAAATTTCTACACTGGATCTGTCATAGTATCCTCATTTGGAAATTCTGTCAAAAAGTAACCACTACAGATTGTTTTTGTAAGCTGCATTTATTCCTGATGTCTCTGCTGTCTTCCAAATGGCTAGAAACTGTTACTCATTACAGTATTTTGAAAAGGATTGAAGCTATATTTTTTTTTGACAGTAATTACTACGATCTTTCTCTTACGAAGACTGACACCACATTTCTTTCCTGTTATCTACCAGTACTTCTATCCCAGTTTCATTTATGAGAGCAGCAGGAAGAAGAGAATTAGAAAGACTGAGATTTAAGAAAAAAATTCCTGCTTCAGGAGAGTTGCCAAAGGTGTGCTGGAGAGGAAAGGTAAGTTCATCTGCTGCACTAGGAAAGGATCTCTCTCATGCACATAACAGTAGAAATGGATGTAAAATGCTGTGTATGCATGCTGAGTCTTTTCATCTGACTCCTAATGACCAGCCACAGTCAGCTTCCTTGTCAGCTTCTCTGTAGAGCTCAGGTGTAGTTTCTCAGAGATGCAAAACTGAAGAGGTATGACACAATGGAAGTACCAGAAGTCGTTCAAAGCTGTATCCAGTCATCCCAGGCTGCAGGATAATCACAATATCTCACGTCTTACTCCTTTTCAGTTTCTGTTTCATGGGCAATACCATGCCTTTTCTCTGGAGTGCTTCTGGTGGCAGGCCTGTTTTAACATACAGTTTTGTTGAAGCAGCCCTCTGCTTCTCTCTGTTGTTTTACCTTCATTTCTGCCCACTCTTACTTCAGAACAGAATGATGGTTTTCCACCATTGGACATCATGTCCTACAAGTGTATGCTGTTCCAGGTCAGTTGGTGATCTACACTTTGAGTTATTCAGATCAGCAAATTTCTGTACTTCTTGAGCTGTCCAGATCTCCCCTCCTGTATTTTGTCTTTAAATCACATAGTTCACCCTTGCCTCCAGCTGCAGCCCTAAAACATAATTTCTTTCAATGCTTCTACATGATGCCACACAAAAGAGTAACTTCAAGCATATGATCAGTGAAGAAGAATAACTCCTTTGGAATGCCTGCATCCAATTACTGTACCTTCACTACATTTTTTTAGTAGCTACAGCCGCTGGTGGTGGTTTTTTTTGCTTTGTTTTGTTTTGTTTGGTTGGTTGGTTGGTTTTTTTTCCTTTATTTTTTTTTTTTCCTTCCCCAAATTTTTACTTTTTAAAAATGGGTAAATGCTCCCTAATCTCCAGCTCTTTTTCTTTGGTCAGTGGTTGTTGGCTTGTGAGCTTTAGCCTTGGTTAGACTTATTTTCTTAATTAGTCTCATCACTGAAAATTGTGATTAAGGATCATCCTTGCCTAGTCAGCTGGGAGAGTTCTGTACAATTTATAACACACAGTACCTGACTGATCAGCAAAAATCCCACTCTAGCAAACCCACTGGCACTCAGAGGGAGAAACACACTTACCAATCACAGACAAAGGTTTAATTTTTTTTCTATAAAACATAAGCAAATTCTAACTTCACCTTTGTATTTGTTTTGTATTTGATTGACCTTCCTGTATATTAACTGTCTGCCCATTGTTTTCACTGTGTTGCAGTCACTTGAACAATCCTTATAAATAATCACTGGTCACTTCTGCCTAATGATGACCTAAAGATTGTTTCTGCTTGATATGTGTAACAGCACTCATCCTCACCCTGCTTCTATAGATACTGATGCTCAACCCATTTCTGGATTTGAGGAATGCTACTATGTGAATCAAATTGATTTGCAGGACCAGCCTGTTTTAGTGCCTACTGAAATAAATGAGATTATTTTTTTGGCATTCAACGGGCATTAAATTAGACCTTTACTGAATGGTGGAACATTCTTACAATTCAAAACAACTTAACTTAATGAGAAACTGTTTTTCAAGTGTAAACTCTCAACAGTTTTCCCTAGAGGAGAATCTAGGATATATAAGGGCATTTGTTTGTTGTTTTTTTTCTTAGTCAACACTGATAAATTCATAAAGAATTCTAGACTCCTCTAGGGAGAATAGATTCAAATTAAAAATGAAAAGTTACATGGTCTTGTGTGCATTCAAAGCTTGTATTAATTTTAAATAAGTAACAGGTACTCCTAAATTTCAGAATACTTGAGGAAAAAAAGACAACTAGTATGTATTTGAGAGCAATTGATTAAAACCAACTGCAATTACAGGGACCCATCCACCCATGTAAAGGATGGAGGATACAGCAAGAAGCAGCCTTATATCATTGTCATTCCTTCAAATACTTACAGCTTAATAGTATGGAAAAAAATAAATGAGACTGAAGAAAAAAATGGAGATGAGAAGAGCAGAAGTGTGGGAGGAAAATAAATGAGAATGGAGTATGTTTTCTACCCATTCTGTGTGCTAGAGGGGTCACTTGTGGCTTTAAAGTAAAGATTCAAAACATTTAGGGATATATTCATCTCTGTTTTTAGCTATCCAAAGACAAATGGAGTTGAAACAGGGATACAGCTTTCCTTCAGACTCCTGGGAATTAAAATTCAAATCCCAGCAGAAATGGCTAAGGTTTCCGGAACTTTGGAGAAGACAAAAAAACCACTTTGCAGTTTACTGCTCTTGAACCTTTCAGTTCCTGCCCTGAATTCACTTATGGGCACCACTAGCATACAGAACCCAGCAGATGAACCACCTGATAGGAAGTTTGAAGAGAGGATGACAACACTGAACGTCATAACCTCAGTGACTTCACTTCATTCCCATGCAAGCACAAGTGGCACCTTTGAGACCCAAGGGCTGGGTTAGAGCAGTTGATAGGGCAGGATTGCATTGGTTTGGGGTGTTTTCTCCTGTGGGATCATTGCCAAAGCTTAAAGATCAACCTTATTCAGGTGTTGTAGAAAAATGGATATCTTTGCTGCTCCTGTGGGCATGTTACCCCCACCTACAACAGGAAACTAAATCTTACTGGCAGCTTCAGAAATGCAGTCCTGCAAGCTCTGACTGAGTAATGACATTCTTTTGCTATCTCAGGCAGAATTTCCTGTCACTGTCCACTGCTACCAATCCCTCTTTCTTCACTGCTGGTACAGCACTGCAGGCATGTCTTGGAGGGTGGCAATGTCTTGGCTTGGTCTGGCAATGGCCTCAGCCATCTGAATTCAATCTAATGACATACAGTATAAAATCACATCTAAGTTTGGACTGAGATTCAAGTGAGGTTCAGGCATATCAGTATTTAGGATGCATTCAGAATGATATTTAATATGAAATAACCTAGAAGAAGCTGAATATAAATGTTGAGTTTAATCTGTGGTTCCAACAAACCTGTACCCTAAGATAGCTAGAAGTTATATGGGAAAAAATAGAAAGCTTCAGTAGACTGTAGCAAATTTGCCACTGCTGCCAATACTGAATTGCAGCTCATTATGAATTAAGCTGGCAGTGATATATGGCGTAGTAAATTTACTTGTTATGACTCTAGGACTAAGACAGTTTGGGGAAAGTTGCCTAAAGAAAAATCTCACTTGTATTTTAATTATTTTTTTAAGATATAAGTTTGCTTGATAAAGGATTTTGTGTACT
Source organism: Hirundo rustica (assembly GCF_015227805.2). Classification (NCBI taxonomy): domain Eukaryota; kingdom Metazoa; phylum Chordata; class Aves; order Passeriformes; family Hirundinidae; genus Hirundo; species Hirundo rustica. The sequence goes on from NC_053450.1 coordinate 104,708,952, forward strand.
ATGAAGTCTACTTCCTTGACCCAAGCAACTTCCAGTGACAAATCTAGGTGAATTGAATATACTGCATCAGTATCTAGCAGGCATTTGAAGAATACATTTTAGATAAAAGTAGGATTTTAGCTCTTACAGAATTTTAGAGCAATCTAGATTTCCTTTCTCTATGTTAGATTAGCAAAAATTTTGACTCAAATGGCTCACGTTTTATAATTGAAATATCTTTGAGTTTCTTCAGAACCATCACTCCAATCTCCTTTTCCCTCCTCTACTGAAATATAAACTATGCCTACTCTCCTAATCTCCTAATTTGTCTTTTTGTAAATAACACCTCCTGTTTCCTTGTCCTTGTAAAATGAATCTCATTTGAGGATTTATAGCAAATATGGCAATGAAATATCTCCCTGCCTCTTTTTTTTTTTTTTTTTTTTTTTTTGGCATTATGGGGAGGGAGGTTGGTAGGGGCTGAACTGGAAGAAGTTATGATAAATATACCTCCCTTGTTTTCTGGGATTACATTTCATTTTCCCTTCCAACATACTTGTGATCTTCCCTAAAAGAATATTTGCATTTTTTTTCTTGACTAGTGCATTCTTGCTAGCCTCTGGTTTTTTGGCAAGTCAGCACATTTCCAAGAGTTTGGCACAGTGTTTACAGGCTTGATCAAATATTAAAAAAAAAAAACCAAAACAAACAAAAAACAAACAAAAAAAACCCCCTGCTTTTTGATCCTACACTTTTCTCCTAGTTAACCTGGTTGCAATTCCACTGTACAAATAGGTGAAATGGCAGCAGTGAAAAGTGAAAAAATATTATGGCAAGCAATGCCATGGGAATGAGTGCTGAAGGTAAGGGAAGGCACTAGAGATTTTGCTAGCACAGAAACCACGGCATGGAAGAGGATATATCTATAAGCCAAAAGAGTTATTTAGTAATTTGCAACCATCAAAAGTGATACTAGAATTTCCTGACCATCCTGAAATATGAAATGAATATGCTGTCCTGAAATATGTTGAGAATTAACAGAGAACCACTGCCAAAAGGGGATCTCCTTTACCCCTTTCCCACTCCCGCATGTTCTCCATGGTGGTGCTCTCTTTATCCTCTTTGACAGCCTCTTTAATTCAGTAACTCCACAGGGAACAAAAAGAGAACTGAACATTTTCTGTTGTAACAGGTGAGTCAAAGTGGCTTACAAAAGGTCTAATGAGCTCTAGAGGTGGAAAGGGGAGAGCACAGAGTTAGGAAAACAGGGAAGAAAAATGATAGAAGTATTGGTAAGGGAAGGAAAGGGTTAGGACAGAATCAACCATAGTTTGGTGTCAGCAAATTTAAGATTGGTGCTGTTTCCTATGGAAGCAGAATTGTCTTATGGGGTAGCTAAATAAATGGTCTCTCTTTTTCTCTGTGAAGTTTGGAGCTCTACAGTATGATATATGATGGCAGAAACCCAGCAATGGCAAAGTGCTGTAATTCTATCAAGTACCTTGTGGAAAAATTTTCTTTAATAAGCTTTACCATAAAAAAACCCAGCAGAATTCATCCACGAAATCCAAACAAAACTGCCATCACACGGATCTAGGGCCGACTCTTGTTTATACAGAGAACACAGCCAAAGCCTCTGGGGGTAGTGCAGTTCAAATATTAAATAAAAGATCAGAAGACCTCAGAATGAGGGAGGTAACTGCATTCAGAGGGCTGGACCTCCTCCCAGGCCAAGGGAGTGTGATGCCCTGTTAGGAAGCTGATTGCTCTTCTTTTTCTTCCATCTCCCTGACTTTCCTCCTGAAGAAATTTCAAGAGCATTCATGGCTTGTAAGTGTAATTATGACTGACCCAGTGTATTAGAGGAGCAATGAATTCTGCTCAGGTCTCAGCCTTTTAGTGCCTCATTCCTTTGTACCCATATTTCTGGACAAAATAAAAGTATAAAAACATTGTTGGGCAAGTATCAATGTAGTTTTTATTAGTTGTTGTTTGTTAATTAGTTTGTTTGTGGACTTTTTTGTTCTTTTGGTTTTGGGGTGGTTTTTGTTTGTTTGTTTTGGTTAGGGTTTTTTTGTTTGTTTGTTTTGTTTTTGTTTTGTTTTGTTTGTGGTTTTTTGCCATGGGAAATATAAATACAAAGGCAATCTATGTTTTTAAATTAAAATAGATTGATCAAAACTTTCTATTAGATCCAAAAGGGAATTTGAGCATGTGCTAGAGTTTTGGATTTAAAGATAAGCACTATTTTGCTTACTTGCAAAGGAAGAGAGCACAGAGAAATTCCAAATGTAATTGCTTAGTATATTAGTTTCTTGATTATTTTAGGAAAAAAAAAAAAGTTACAAACCCCAAAAGCTATTATTTAACACATAGTATACATTTTCTCATTGGAAATTATTTTCTGGAAACCATTCAAATTTTAAGAAAGACAATAATTTTTTTAAAAGTATTTAATTTAGTCTAGGTGCCCAGTTTGAAAACCCAAAACTAAAGTCAGATTATTTAATAACTGACCAAGTTTTTGCAGTTCTGGAGAGTAACATTAAATATAGGGTAAGTGATTATTCCTTAAATAATTGAATCCCTGCATTACTGGTTATTTTCTGCTTGTATATGTTGTAATATAGAAAAAAACCCCACAATCACTCTATCATAGCTGTGGTTATGTGATAATCGTATGGAACGACTAAACTGGTAACTCACTGGATATTTTGACACCTCCTCTCACTGATTTGCTTCCGATATTCTGGTCATCTTCTGGGTGGAGAGAAAAGCTAAATTTCTTTAGGAGGCCTTGCTCCTTTCCTTGGCTTCAGAATAAAAATGGACCTGAACCAGCAGTAAGTTTATCTGTGTTACTCTTGTACTGAAATATGACCCTTGCCTGTCAGAAGTTTTCTGAGGAGAATGGACTTTAAAAACCATAGAATCATAGAATGGTGTGGGTTGGAGAGACCTTAGAGATTGCCTAGTTCTAGCCCCCTGCCATGTGCAAGGATGCCACTCACTAGACCAGGTTGCTCCTAGTCCCATCCAGCCTGACTTTGAGCACTGCCAGGGATGGGGCACCCATAGCTTCTCTGGGCAACCTGTTTCAGTGCCTCACCACCTTCACAGTAAAAAATTTCGTCCTGATATCTAATCTAAACCTAACCTCTGTCAGTTTAAAGCCATTTCCCCTTGTCCTGTCACCACATGCCCTAGTGAAATGCCCTACTTTCAGCTTTCCAGGTGGCCATCTTTAGGTACTGGAAGGCTCCTGTAAAGTCTTCCCAGAGCCCTCTCTTCTCCAGGCCAAACAAAACCAACTCAGTCTTTTGTAGGAGGTATGCTCCATCCCTCTGATCATCTTTGTGTCCTCTTCTGGACTCACACCAACAGCATCAATGTCTTCTCATGCTTGGGGACCCCAGCGCTGGATGCAGCTCTCCAGGTGGAGTCTCATAAAAGCAAAGTAGATGGGGAGAATCACCTCCCTCGAACTCCTGGTCACACTGCTTTTGAACCAGAAGATTTCTAAGAAAATTTTTTTCTTCAACATAAAATATGAATCAAGTTCCAAACTATAGATAAGCTCTAAGACCTGTTCAACCTCACTTGATGTTTAACAGGTAACACGTAATGGATGTTCCTGGCAATGTGGACTACAAGTCAGGAAATTTATATTTCCAAATTCTCATGTTGGAAGCAAGAGATTGGAGGTTATTATGTTTCTTAGATGATAAGAAAAAGATCATAATAAAACATTAAGCTTTTTGTCATGAAATGAAGGAGCAGGTGTTACTAGGAATAGATGAACACTTAGTTCATCAGCATTAACTCCCAATCAGAGCAAGATTTAAAAGTCTAATTGTGAAACAGAGAAATAATAAATCCTGCACATGTTAGTTATTCTGCTGCATTAAACAAGAAAGATATTTGCACTTTCAGAGCCCAGCACAGGGAGATGCTGAAAATTTGTGGCTAGACTAAAATATTTGGAGTAACTCCTGGAGTTGGGAATCTGAAGGATTCACCTTCGGACTAAACCCACAAGCATTATGAGATTCTAAGGACCAAATCTAAACCAGATATTGTTTTTTAGCAATGTTTTCCTATGAGGTTTTCCTATGAGGACCTCTTGACAGTTCAGGTCATTCACAAAGATATTTGGGAAATTTCAAATCAGAAAGCAAAATCTGTTTGCAAATTCAAGTAAGAAAACCACTTCTTTTGATCTCCCTCCTGCAGGGAAGCCAGACACTCTAGGTCTGGCTACTAAAGATTAAGTTGCACAGTTAAATTTTCATTTGTACTTTTAGTGAAGTGTCATGTTTTCTGACAAGACTACCCTCATGTCCATGAAAGAGTGGAAAGGAATAGAAATCTATCCTATGTTTACTAGGCTTGGCTATAGGATGGTAATTCAGAAGCCACATTAATTTAGGAAATCATTTCACCAGTTTATATGCTGAAGAGAGAAAGCTAAGATTTTCACCCTAGCTACTCTCCTAGGTTGTATTCTTCTAAAACTTTCCATGTTCAATTCAGCCAGTTTGCCTTGGGATTCCCGACTGCATTTTAAACATTGCAGACATCATTACATTTTCCCCACTCCAAGACAGCAAACTTTACCTCCCTGAAATGTAAGAAGAGATAAGGAGATGGATTGTGCTGTGGTCTTAAGCAGATTTCAGATACCTTTCAAGGAATTGATCAATCAATGAAAGTGAACTGGAGTTTTGCTTAACCCTAAAAAGAGTTGCACTGACTTTAAAAATCATAAAATTTTAGTAAGTATTTTTCTAGTAACCTGTCCTGAGACATGTCTGACACAAGAGTTGTGAAAATCACATTTAAACTAATATTAATAAAAG
>NC_053450.1:104718789-104778886 GCF_015227805.2 Hirundo rustica
ATGGCTGTGGCTCAGCACACTGAGCCACCTCTGGCAGCTTTATTTCAATGTGACATTATGTTTGAAAGACAGAGCACTGGGAACCAGCCTGAGTACTCTTTACAAATGAGGAGATGCAGTGAATGCTTTTCACTGCAGAGAATTGGGAGCCAAATGTCTGTCACAGCAGTGGAGACAGACGGTGTCACAGCATAAAAAATACTGTCTGCAGCTGCATTCTGCATGCACATCCTCAGGGCAAACACACAGTTTTCAAAGCCAGAGAAAAGTAACCTGCAGTAGTTGAGGCCCCAAACAAAGGATGCCAGAATAACAAATTTTAGTTGCTTACATGGACAGGAAAGGCATTCTCTTAATAATGACAACTTAGCAGACATTGCTGTTCCCTAAATATGTGAATCCAAGGAATAAGCTGTGCTGAAGATGATGTCTGATGTTAACCTGAACAGTGGGAACAATAATGGTGGTGGTGTTGCTGAGGGTTTGGTGACAAAAAAAATAGGAATTTAATTTTTACTATTGAGGTTGCTAATGAACAGCTACAGAGACAAATTGAAAATTTGGCCTAGACCAAAACCTGATCTAGATGAGAAAGCAAGGTATAGAAATCATCAGTGCAGAGGGAAGAGGTGAAATTTCACTCAGGGATGAGAGAATGCAGGGAAATGAGACAGAAGAAGAAGAGAAGGGGACTAAGGAGAGGGATGCTCAGGAACCCACACAATTCTTTTGGAAGAGAGAAAGACACCCGGCAGAGTACACAGCAACAATAAGTAACCTGCTACCAGAAAAATCAAGAGCATGAAGATGAAGATGATGAAGACGAAGGACGTATCCTCGGCTGGGAATGGTCTAGTCACTGGAAAACACTTTTGCCCACAAAAGTTAGGATGACATCTCAGGATGGATGAACTGTTGGTGGCTGTGGAGAAGAGGTGTGAAATGAAACAAACAAAATGAAACTTGTTTGCTGTCTTTCATCCAGTGTCTTGGTGGTTCCTGAAATCAAATAAGATGAGTGAAGTAGGGACTTTCACTTGCATGTGTAATAGATGATAAGCCTAATAAGCATAACTATATCACATTATTGAAATTTTGTTCCCATTAGAGTCACTATCAGAATGCTGACTTTCATACTATGCTTGCCACCCATGATAATTTTCTTGGGCCATTAATCAAGAATAGTTTCCTGAACTCACTGGGGACGCACCACTATATCAAAAGCTGTTAGAAATAAAGTCAAAGTTTCTCTGGCTCTGTGTGATTTGTTAACTTAGGATTTTTTATTTCCACTTAAGCCACTAGCAAAACTTTAATCAGCATCCATGAAAAGGTAATCAGACTTCTTTCAATAAAATGTGCATCAGAGCATTGCATGACATCATTCCCTGGTGTTACAGGCCTGAAGAAATCATTGCAGAGAGTGCATTAAGGTCTGTCTGTATGAAGTGACTGTCACAGACATTGCCCCGTAGGATCAGGCCATGTGGTGTCTATCAATCTGCAACCTGAAGATAATCTTCTCTGTGCCTCCCACACTCTCTGCCTCATACCAATTTTGTGGGAGAGTAATTTCAATGAGACACTGTCATTCCTCTGTTTGCTAAATTCCCTTTGTGACTGCTCCTTGTGAACAGGCAGCAAAATCATAATAAGTGAATTTCTGACTTTGGCAAAAATTCAGTTTGTAAAAAAGCCAGAGATGATGTAACATTAATTAGTCTGTACAGGTGGCTGAAAGAGAATACGAGGTTTCATGACACATTTTGAACTACTTGATGTAATTTACATTTGAAACTGTGTGAAACAGAGCCATTTTGGGGGTTTGGCAATTTGTGTCCAAAACACAAGCATCTGCATTTTTTTCTTTTGAAATGCTGAATTGGAAATATCCCTGTGGATATCCAGATGTTTCTTTTTGCTAAAATCAGGTCAGCAAAGAAAAAATGTGTCCCTAATATTTCCAATAAACATTAAAAAATCATGTACACAAGCAATAAAAAATTCTAAAGAGCAGAAACAATACCAAGATTTTTTTTTTCTAAATATTTTTCTTTTTTTTTTCTATAAGGGACAATTTTGGAGCAAGAATAATTACTGAAAACATTCAAGTAGTTCTAATGCTCTAAATTTATTTTCAGATGTGATATTTAACTTTTGAGCTGTAGAAGATAAAAATTTGGATCTAGTTTGAAAGTGCTGTCAGCTGAGAATTGTTCTACTGAACTGAATGGGAAAGGCCTAGCATAAACCAGCTTCAAATAAAAAACCAGAATTTTGATTTAACTTGATTTGTTAACTAAGGTTCAATCATTTTTAGACTCAGGCCACTAGTAAAATTTTCCTCAGAATTCAGGGGAAGACAATCAAACTTTTGCATAAAGGTCTTTCAGTCCATCTCTATGAACTTCTTGTCTTGCTCACAGTCTGCCTGTAGTAAATTGCCCAGAGAGTATGATCGTATTCTTATTTATGGAATAATAATTCTCCAGCCTTAATCTACAGAGACAGGGAGAGAGCCAGATTTTATGTGCATGCACACTCATGGCTGAGTAGCTTTCTTGCTACTGGACTGCACAAAGGAAACAGGATTAGTAGCTCAATGATTGTACATTGTGAAAACTGTAACATATTGGACAGTTTTGTTGCACAGGACTGAGATCTGGATATCCCTTTTCTCTCTCTGAATGAGAAAATATGGTCAGAAAATGATCCTTAGCCCCTGATTCCTGGTGAGCCCCATTAAGAGACCTTGAATATTTGCTTTAGGTAGTGAAGGGAAAAGGGAAGCTGGCCAGCTGGGCTCACCAGGGTGTATCCTCTGGGCACTGGCATTTGGCTGGATACCACACACCTGGCAGTATGTGGATTGCCCCAGCACAGCTTCCTATGGACCTTGTCAGACTCCCCAGACTCCCCAGAATCACCAGACTTTTTTAGACTTTCAGGTATGTAACCCCTGCATGAAAGAGTGGTGATATTCACCCCATCAATTCCACTGCTGAGGAAGGATTTTTCTGTCATCTGATTCTGAGTTACTTCCCCCATTTGGTTTTAAATGAGTCAAAACAGAAGAACATGCTCCCCATGAAAACAGTTTTCCAGCACAAATGAACATAGATGTTAGGGAATTTTTTCATATTTTTCTCTATTCTTAGAACTATTATTTCTGTGTTTGTTCACCTTGCTCACTCCTTTGTGAACAGCCTGCTTGTTATTGCAATGTTACAAATAGCACGAAGACTGAAGATCCTGAATTATGAGAAACACATTTGGATTATTCATTTGTTGCCAAAATTGCCCAAAGGATTTCTATTTTATCCCTGCAGTCCCTTGATGGTAATGTTTCCTTCACTTTAACATCCTGGTATTATATATGTTTTTCATCTGCTTAGGAATTAGACAGAGCAAAAGTGATACCTTTGCCAATTCATCTTCACTTAGATTTTCTTCATTCAGCCTGTCAGAGACTACTGCAAAAGGGAGACAAAGCTGGAACATGACAAATAGGCATTGTGATTGTTTTCAACATGCCACAAAAAAGTAGGACAAAATATCTTAATGTTTTCCCCCTTTCCCTCATCCTTCATTCAGCAGAGATTTGCTGTCATTTATAAAGGTCACTGGCCTATGAAGCAACTAAAAAGCAAAAACTTTTTTCTTCCTTTCCGAGTATGTATTCAAGCTGCAGTTATAATATAAACCCTCTATTAAATGCTGGATGTCTGCAGCAACAGATAGGCACAATCTGTTAAATAAAGGATTTCAGGGCATGCCTCGTTTTATTTATGCCTGCCCAAAACCACCTGTTCTAAAACCAGATGAAATGATACTTTGGTGTAGGCATTTTGAAACTGATGACAGCTTTGGCAGTTTCTATTGCAACAATCATGGAATATTTTGAAATGGGGTCATTCAACACTGTGCACAAGGCCAACAAAAAAATCAATAAATTACTGTGTCTCATGCTGTACCTCTTGTACATGCATTTGGCAAGTATGGCTGATCAGCACACTCTTCCTCTCCACAAAAAAAAAAAATCCCTGTTTCTTCATATATCTCTTGGAAGGTTATGACTCTGTGTTCTAAAAGGTAAAATATTTTCAGTTGGGAAGGCTTTGATAGTTACTTACAGTAGGTATATTTACCTGACTTAGACCTCCATCACAATCCATGGGTCAGAGACTTTAAGGACAACAGTGTCTTGTCATGCATTGCTTTTCCTCTCCATCAAAATTCCTGATGGGAAAATAATCAAGCTGTACAAAATACAGAAGCATGAAGCAACCAAAATACAGTTGCCACGATGTATTAGAAAAGTTTTTTTCCCATTGAAATATTTCAATTTCCAATTAAAATATTTTGGCTTTGAAATTTCTGCACTTTTCTTCCTTATGGAAAATGACTAGAGAAAAGAAAAATGGGGAAAAAAAAAAAAAAAAAAAGTTTGGACTTGTGCTTGCCAATGGCTGATAATCTTGGTACTGTACTATCAATATACCAGGAAAGCACATTTTAACTTCAGGTACTTAATTTTAAGTGGCTAAGTTGTCCTATTTAACTCAGTGAGACTGTTCAAGTGCTTAAAGCTACACATCCATTTACTGAGAACAGAGTGCACAGTACCTTGTGTCCAACTGAGACAATGAACAGAGTATTTGTAGATTGTTTTCAAAATGTGCTTTTCTGCTCATTATAATTTCTAGTCTTTAAGGTTAAAAAATATGGTGAGGTTTGAGTTGATCCTATTGATTTACTTTTTTGGAGGGAAAAGACATTTTCAGTGATGAGGCAATGAATCATTTCAGACTTGTGAGGCAGGAATTCAGAACAGATCTATGGGAAAATAGAATCTGAGAAAAAAGACAAACTCCCTGAAAAAAGGAGGTCCACACATGAGTGTAAGGTGTCTGTCTTAGTAGTTTCTCATGAAAGCTGCTCCTAGTCTTTGGCAGATTCAGGGTGCTGTGAGAAATTTGAGTCCTTATGCTGCTTTGAGGAAAGTCTGCAGACTTAGAACTCAAGGTATGATTCTCTGATGATAAGACAGAGCTTGTTAAATATTAACAGCAATTCCTGTTCTCCTCACCTCTCATCCTCCACCAAAACAAGACCCTTACCTACTAGCTCAGATTTTCTCACTAAAAATTTTTGACAGCTTTCTCTTCAGAAACCCTACTGCCTTCATTATCTTCATGCCCCAAAGGCAGTTCAACTATGCCTTTTTTTTTTTTTTTTTTTTTAAACAGATAAATTGGTCCAACTCACAGGCATACATAGCAGTAACTAGTTACCCCAAAGATTAACATAGGATTTTGGTGACACATGACTGTAGCATGTGTCAACAGGACAAGCCTCCACATTAGCAAGAGAGGCATGGTGTGCATCCCATGCTACAGGCACTGTAAGACTAACTCACATGGCCTCACCTGCAGGGAAGAAAGCTGATCTTGAGTCTTCTCAGTCCATTTACATCACCCTCAGCCAAAGGCTCAGAGAAAAATGTCTTCATCCATATGAGCATTTATACACATGCTTAACTAGAGGGTTAAAGTCTGCTCAGACAACTCTGAAGGAGTGGTGAAATGAACACTTGTTTTATGAAACAGTTTTCATAGCCCTCCTATGAAGTAGGATAGTCTTTGGTATTGAAAGGGATTCCCCCCATCTTACTTCTATTGTGGTAAATTCAAACAATTTTTGAGACAGCACATCTGTTCTACATCAACCTCTCATATGATCTGGAAATTTCTAGTATTTTAGGACTTTAACATTATGAAGATAAACTGACATATTTTCAACAAAGACATTTTGATTCAAATTTCAACAAGACATTTTGAACAGTTAAATAGCTTGGTGAACTTTAAAACACCACCACAGGCAGAGCAGGCTATGCTAGCTGTGTTTGATATCCTCACGCCTCACCTGAATTTATCTAGAAGAGACTGATGGAAAACCACGAGTCTGAATGCACCTGGCACACATCATCACTCATGACAATACAGGCAAAGGTAGAGCATAGGACAATTTAAGGCATTTTAAACCAGTGATGCTTGAGATTATTTTAGGATCTTAACCTGCCAGCTCTATGGATGATATACAGCAAGTGGGATATAAAATTTGCAGTGTAATTGGAAGGGTCTTATTTTCTTCTGGTCTCTTTCTTCAAGTACTGAGAGAATGGAGGACACACCTTCTGATAGCAGTAGTTATAAAGCCAGTATAGGATGCTTGCTGTAATTGTCACTATTGAATGCACACTGCAGAATTTGCATTAAAAAAAGTTCTTGAAATCAACTTATTTTAGTGTTCTCCTAGTCATTAACACCACTTGTAGTATAAAAGGCAAAGAACAGAAATAAGGTCTGCTCCTTGACTTCTGTACTTCAGTTCAGAATATCTGTGTGTCAGCACCATGAGAAAAGTGTTGAAATGACACTGATTAAAAATTCAGAAAAAGGTATTTTAGCAAAACCCATTATTTGTTACTTTGTTTTAAGCATGTTGTCCCCCTTCAGCTGACATCAGAATGTGAATTCACACTGCAGTAGTATAGATGCACTACATATCATAACCCTTAAATATACAGAGAGACTGAAATCACATAGGGACCACTGGGGTCTCACTAACGGGTTTTTTTCTTCATTGGTCCTTGTAACAGCTAGAGAAAAAAACATGAGCTAATTGAATGGTTCATTCATGGAAGTAAATTTCTATTTTGCAGACAGGCATCTTGAGTCTATGTCTCATGTAGGTGCCTCTCACTGGATTATTTAGTAATATGTAGGTAGTAAAACTGCCTTGCATATTTCACTCTGAGTGGTTCAGGCCCGGACCCTCAAAGGTCTGACAGATTGAGAAGTCTCTGTAGGCATGAAAGGAAGCTTGGGCCCAGCTCAAATCCATGGATCTAACTGTGGTGTCAGTTGGAGCTGCATTACCTCAGATCCTGCATGACTCGGTACATAGCTTTTAAGAACTAAAAATGAAAGAAATTTAACTATTTTCTTTCACAGCATTAGGGAACATTCTACTGGACTACCTTCCTCTAATACAACTTCTTTCCCGCAGTTGCCATCATTGGAAACAAAGATAATAGAAAAAGAGAAGGAATGAGATTAGCCCTCCATAACTTTATTATTTCTTCGTGATTATTTTTATAGAGTTCAATTTTTAGTCAGGCCTTTTCTGGTAAAAAATAGTCAGCACACAACTTAGGTTTAGCTGCAATGACTCTAGTTTCCTTGAAGTATCATAATTCTTGTTATAAATATTTTTCCTTGTGAAAAGAAAGCATAATTATTTTGCTAATATGCATGAAAATAGCATTTGAGGAACAGAAACAATATGGTACTCTTTGACTTGGAATTTACTCCCCAGCTGTTAATAACCTGCCTATGTCTCTGGTGGAATTGTGAGTGTGTTATTTCCGTGCTTACAACAAATTGCAACTGTTTCTGAAATTAGGAGCTGGCCCAAAGGGAAGAAGGAAGCCCAAAACATATAAACAATCCCCTTAAAGTACATATTGTGTATTTAAATTAGTTCCCTAGAGCAGAAAGTAGCAAAAAATCACATGTGCATCTCTTTGTGTTGTTCCAAGCACTACTTAATTTTTGGAGAAAACAAAAGTTTATGACAGGTTTGTTTGTATGTTTGTTTGTTTGTTTTTAATTACAATTGGAATGGCATATACCCTTTATTGTCAAATAAATATTACCAATGATTTGTAATATCATATTTCCAACAACTTTTCTCCAAACCACATTCATGTGATGGACCAAAACTATCTTATTTTGAAAGACAGTGACATTGTCTCAGTTTTTCAGTTCATTATAATTTGTAAAAATCAGAGCAACAGAATACTACATGAATAATATCTAATGCCTCAGCAATTTTGACAGAAAGTTTGATATATTTATGTTTTGGGTGTGATTTTACAACGTTAGTGACTGAAGAGTGAAGGTTTGATTTTCAAGAATGGTATATACCCGTCAAAATCTGATTTAAACCTACTAATGCCTGCTTTTCTGAACTGCCAAGAAAAACAGAAATTAAGGTTCTTGAAATATTTTTCATTATTAGATTTTACTTTAGTCAAGAAAAAAATTGCTTACTGACACGGTTATGCAATTGAATCCATCACACAGTGTCTCTCATACCACCTCTATTGATCAATTTTTCACAAGAAAATTGACTTTGCTGAACATCCTGGACATTAGCAAACTCAAATGTCTCAAAGAAAAGTGTAAGAAGAATCAGGACATCATCAGTACTTGCTGCCCTTAAATTATTTTATTTCTGTGAACAGAGACATTTCACTGGTGTGATCAGTAGTACCTACATTTATAAAGACAGGTAGGTACATGAGTGTCTTTAGTAGAACTTGAACTTTTGCTCCTAACTTACATCAAAATCCTGTGTATTGATCTTATGGTATGAACTGTCTTCCTAGTACAGGAAAGTCCCACAATCTCTCTGAAAAAACAGATTTATCTCTTAAATAATTAGTTTTGCTTCCCCATGACTGGCTTTGATTTTTTCCTATACTTTGCTAAAATGACACATCCTCACCACTAATGAAGCACACACATATATTGTGCTAGACAATTTTTCTGTTTCTGAAAACATGTGACAGTGCTTCAAGTTCCCTGATGGTTGATATATTGATCAAATAAGTCTTCCAGATGGGTAATAATACAGTGCGCTCCATAATGTTATTTTACATGTCATATTATTTACCCACAGTTACCAACAATTGCAATGATTGCTGGGGGAAGGGGAAAAAAAAAAAAAAAAAAAAAAAAAAAAGGTTTTGTGGCTCTTGAATCATCAGCATGATTCCTAACTGGGAGACAGTGGAACTCCTGGGAACTCCTGTTTGGAGGTGCTAAGAGAAGATGAGGAGGCAACCTATTTGAAGTAGTCCAGATCTCTGGAGTAATTAAATCCCATGCACAGATCCAGGACATAGAATATGCACGAACCATGGCCTGATAAAACATTATTTTGACAATTGAAGTAGCTCTCAAGTGATGCCTAATTTGCATTGACTGTTTCTAGAGCAGTGGAGAAAGTCAAGTGTGCTACTTACCCTTGGGCCAACCCAAGGACAGAGCTGTGCACTCACAGAAGCTCTGTAAAGGAACTGTGACCCTATTGTACTTCAGCACTTTTAAATCTGGAGACAGAGAGGACGCAAAGAAGATTTGGGTTCATGCCACAGGGAATAAAACTCCTTCATTTCAACATTGTTTTGGGAAGTTATTGTCTGTATGTTCCTCTGTTTCTGAGTGTGAATTGGAATACATAAATGTACTACTTTTGAGGTTAACCCTCCCAAAAAAGGGACAGGGTGTGAACTTATCTGCCCTTACTGGGACAGGTGTAAGAAATGTATGAAAGCAATAGAAATTCACTGTATTTTTTAAAAGCATCTACTTTTTGTGGTGCATTTGTGCTAGAGAATTTAAAAAGAGTAAAATTATTAGAATTGTAATATCTAAAAATATGTCGAGGAGTAGGAATAAAATTTCTTCCTAGTAGGATTAGAAGATATTAATAGAGTCAGAATTTAGGTTTCATAAGAATAATGTATTTAGGTTTCCAAGTATACATTTTCTATATCGTGATATACTTTTGTAATTAATATTTACATATATTAAAGGAGTCATAGAATAGTTGAAGTTGGAAGTGACCTCTGGAGGTATCTAGTCCAAGTGTCCTCTTGCTCAAAGCTCAGGTCTTTGTCTAGTTGGGTTTTGAATATCTCCAAGGATAAAGATGCTACCACAATTCTCTGAGAAGCTTATGCCAGCATTTGAATTGTGTCTGTGAATTTTAGCCTGCAAATGAACAGGAATAGAAACAAAAAATGAAAATTACCCTTTCATTTCTAATGTTTAATCTGAGCAAAATGAGATAAAAATAATTAGCAACTATATAACTATATTTTAACAACTCTTCTATTTTAAAATAATTTCAGATGATAGTAGCAACAGAAAAATGATCTGTTTTGTTGGCTTCCTTTAGTGCATGCAATGGAAGCTTTTACCCTGTAAATTTGGTGCCAACCCTTGCTTGAAGGTTCTGACCTTGCTGGCAGAACCCCCTGAATCTTTCCACTGATTTCAGTGGGCTTTATGCTAAAATAGATGTCAAATCTTTTAAGCAGGCATGAATTTGTCTTGCTTATATTTAACTGCTATTATGCAATTATGAGAAAACAGTTTTAATATTTAAATTAGTCAAATGCTTAATTATGAAAGCGCTGAAAGAGGAATGCTCAGCTTCATTGCACTTCAATGGCTTGCAAATTGGCAAGTTGTTGTAAATTAACTCCTGGATTTCCTTAGGTTAATCAAATCAGATTTAATGATGTCTTTGAAATCTGCAGATTAAAGGTATAAAAGTGTGCATCATAGCATGGGGTAGAATCATAGTAATAGTTGTTAATTTCTATTTTTTTCCCTTCTGTTCTCTATTCTTTTCCTGTAGACCTCCAAAAAGAAGAGAAGTGCAATATTTCAAGCATATCTTCGAGTGATGCTAAAGCCCTGATCTCCAAAAAGAAATCCCTGCTAAAGTATTTACTTCTTTCCTTTGACCTTTTATTGAAGAGGACTCTGGAGGCTGGTAGGCCAGTTAGCAATACAGACACTCTCCCTTGGAAAGAGAGCAGCCCATAGGCTTCAGAGTTGTGGTAGCTGCCCTGAGGGAGTAGCCCTAGGAGACTGTTCTCCCTTGTGGCAACCAAGTATGTCACCTCCCTGAGGCTTTGCGCTCCCTGTGTTAATCCATTATCCCCCATTGGCTGTTTCCCTACTTCCTGTTTTTTACCTTACCTGACTGATCCATTTTCGATCTCTTCCCTGATCAGTCTCTTTCTCAATCCTTACCCTCCATTGGCCAAGTTATGTAACTCTGCCCCCTGGCTTCCCTGTAAAAGTCTGTGTTCCATTGTGCTCTCTTGCTCTTCAACCCTGGACCCCTCTGAGGAAGAAGAGTAAAGGCTCCAAGGAACTCCCAGAGGAGGACCCCATCTCTTCTTTTGTGTCGCCCTGGCAGCTCAGCTCACAAAAGAGCTGAAATCACTAAGGTGGCTGCAAATGTGCCTGTGTGACCAGTGTGTGTCCTCCTAAGGACGCTTCTCTGGGGACCTCATGGCACTGACCATCACTGCCTTCCACGACAAAGGGCTTTCACATTCCTCTTCAAGTCCCATCTTGCAGCCTTCCCATCACCAATCCTATTGCATTGCCTCACATACAAGACATGGGAACTGACATATCTCTTCACTTTCTTACAAGATTTTCCATGCACAAGAACATGTAATAAATCTGTAAATATATTTGTTAAAAATCAGTATTTCATCTTGAAAAAAAAGAAAGATTAAAAAAAATAATGTTTTCTAAAGATCTCTTTGAAAGCTATCAACAGGTAGAGAGATGATGTGATTCAAGTAATGGGATTGGTAAATATATTGCCTACACTTTGATGACAACAATGTTTTAAGGAACAGCACCTGAAAGAGTGAAGTCATATGTCTAACAAGTGTGTATTTTCTATTTTTTATCACAGTGAATGAGAGAATGTGAAAGAGTGTGAAGAAACAGGAAAACCCAGTGCAGATCTAAGGCATAAATTCAAACCCTTCTCTGAATGTCATATACAGCTGACTCAGCCTCAAGTACCTGGTAAGAAAGGCTTGGGAACCAATGATGTGTGGACGGAATGCCTGCCACTTCCTCCCCCTCCATGCTCTCTGCTACATAAATCACTTTCTTATTAATCTGTTAACCAAGAGAGAAAACCACCTCAAGAAAAGGCAATTTTCCTTTTTTTATTTGCGGAGAGAATTCTTACCTGTCAAGTTATCAACTGGTAATTTCTTATGCTGGTGGTACTTCCTAATAATAATTAAAATTCAGGAAAATATTTCTGTGCAAATTTAGCTCAATTTAAGCATCATTATTATCTACCAAAAGAAAACTTTATCATTGTCTCAAGTCCAAATCTTCATGGAAACATATAAATGTTGAGAAAATCATGTTGTCTTTCTACCTTCAAACATCATAGGTGTTTGCTCTGATTCTGTGATATTTCCTAATCTTGTCACTAAACTTCTACAGTGTCTCATTCATGTATAGAAGCTAATTTTGTTACGAGCAGGAAGCAATCATTTCTCTGAGGGAGGAAAGAAAGCTCTTTGGGGCAAAAAAAAAAAAAAGGTCCAACTCTGCAGATAAATAGGAGCTTTTCACTTGGAAATAAAAAGGCAAGAACTGTGTGTTACAATGATCTGTAACTTCCTCCCTCAAAAATCTGAACTAATGTCTGCCGGTTTTCCACGGTGTGTTAAAAGGCTCTGTAAAGCCAACTGAAGCTGTGAAGAGTCCAGGCAGGCAGAATACTTCCAGCACTCCTGTTAGTGTAAATTTAGTGTTCCAGCAGCTCTCCAGATTCCATTTCTATGTTGTCGGATACCATTTTCCTCCCAGCATATGCTCTCTGGCCTAAATGTTCCACAGAGAAATAGGGGCAGTACAGACATCTCTGAAGAGTAAAAACTGAAATTTAGCCCACCCCTTTTATAAACTGTGAATAGGCTGCCTGTTCCACTCTCATTCACACAGGGTGTAGGCAAATTTTGGACCTTAACATGCTTTGGAGAATAGCTATCAAAGTTATTATTAAATAATGAGTTGATCTGCTATGTGCAAAAGTTACAAGATAATATATAGGCTGGGGCCTGAACAGATGGACAGCAGCCCTGGGGAGAAGGACTTGCTGGTGGAGGAGAGGCCGGACATGACCCAGCCATGTGCACTCACTGCCCAGGGGGACAAACGTGTCCTGGGCTGCCTCCAAAGCAGCGTGGGCAGCTGGGCGAGGGAGGGGATTCTGTCCTTCTGCTCCTCTCTGGTGAGACCCCACCTGCAGTGCTGCATCCAGCTCTGACGTCCCCAGCACAGGAGGGACATGGAACTGTTGGAGACAGTGCAGAAGAAGCCACCAAGTTGGTCAGAGGGGTGAAGAACATCTCCTGTGAGGAAAAGCTGAGAGAATTTGGATTATGCAGCCTGGAAAAGAGATGGTTTAGGGGTGACCTAATTTCCGCCTTCCAGTACCTGAAGGGAACCTGTAAGAAAGACACAGACAGACATTTTAGAAGGACATGTAGTAATAGAATAAAGAGCAATGGAGCAAAACTAAAAGAGGATAAGTTTAGATTAGATATTGGCAAAAAAATTCTTTACTATGAGGGTGGTGAGACTCTAAAACAGGTTTCCCAGAGTAGTTGTGGATGCCTCACCTCTGGAGATGTTCAAGACCAGGCTGAACGGGACTCTAAGCAACCTGATTTAGTGAAGGGTAGCTGTGGCCATGGGGAGGATCTTGGAAATAGATGATCTTTAATGTTCCTTCCAACCCAAACCATTCTCTGATTCTCTGATGTGATCCCAGCCTTGGATAGACTGGCTGAAGAACATCTCAATAACACTCAGGGTTTCAATATTAATTACCTGGGATTATGTGATAATCACCTGTATATATGTGATAAGTGTGCATATATTAAGTGATTGCTTGTACTGGGAAGTCATCAAGACCTTAAGGCCTTATTTCACACCCTCTTTGCACCAGTGACAAAGCAATAGAGATCCAGTCTCACTCCTCCAGCTGTCCTGAGTATTTTTAGAAAAACAAGCCAGGGGCATAAGGCTTACAGTGATTACCCCCTGCTGGTATTTAGCCATATGTAGAAAATAAGTAAATAAAAAGGTCCAGTTTAAATGTAGAAATTCACAAAAGGAAAAAAAAATATCCCCTCACAATAGCCTTCAACACCGCTCTCATTGTTATTCATAGTCACGAGCAAGAGTTCGTTAGGCTCTCCCTAGGTAGTATTTTATGTGCTTTGTAACTGCATGTCCTAGCTCAGAAGAATGAGTACTCTACTGCTTCAGTAGCCCTTCATGTATTGCAGTCCTGTGATGGCTCAGACAAGACACACCTCTGATCAAAATTTGGCTGCACAGGTCCTTTCTCTGTAGCGGCATGAGATAAACTTAACACTGACTAAAATGGTATTTTTAGTAAGCTTGAAACATAGTGAAGAAAACATCTCCTGATGGACTTTTGGCCAGCAGACTTTGGCAGTGGGTTTTTCTGGTGTTCAGGGAAAGACATTTATCCCAAGATGACACATATTTCCTACTCTCTCTCTCTCTCTCTCTCTCTTGCTTTATTATGTTTAAATAGAGATGGATTGGGAAAACATTTGTCTTGTGTAGACTGCAGGAATATTAAGAAGCCTGTGCCTGTTGCTATCCTTCCCCAAAGCTGAATCTGCCAAACACCTTTTCCATGACCTTTGTGCTCCCCTGAATGAGCAAGGTTAGTGTGTCACTGACGGCACTGCTGACACCACCAACTCTTGTTTCTCCTAAATAGCCCAAGCCAGATGTGAACTATTAGACAGCATTTGGGATTCAGATTCAAAAAGCTTTTGAGCTTCTTTTCATGCTGAAGGCAGAAATTGAAGATATTAATTGCACTGCTTATAGCTTCAGCCTCTTCATCTGAATGAGATGTTTTGTGATTTCCATAAACCCCAGGAGTATGATGCTTGAAGCTGAAATATATTTCCTGACAGATTGACAAATAGGGCAGATTTTTTTTCTTATTATAGCTATTGGAATTGAAAACACTACCACATAGAGATTCCAAAAAAGGCTCCTTTTATACATAAGGGTATTGTTTCCAGAAACGCTTTGAAAGATTTTCTCCATTAATATTCCTCCTTTTTGTCCTATAGAGGGAAGTTGTTTTTTTAACTGGTTATATATTGCATAAAACCCAGTGTAAGTCTTGAAACCACTGGGGATAGTTTGCATAATGAAAAAGGCTTCATTCTACCATTGTTCAATTCTGTGATAAATCAGAAGTAATTTTACTACAGTCAGGGTGTCTGATGGGTGCAAGAAAAATCAGAATTGCAGCCAGGTATTTTTTTCAAAGAAGCATTCTGGGAGATACTGACATTACTGTATTTTGGTTGTACACAAATGATTAATGGTAGAATCATGCACCATCTGTTCATGATAATTATATGAAATGTTTGTAATAAAATCTAAAACTCAGTGTGTTTGTTAAACTCTTAAAATTCAGACCATTACTCTGGAAGATTTATTAAGGCACATGAATTTTGTACCAGAAACTGGGATCCTGCCATGAAAGAATCTGGAAAAAGATGATGCACTGTTTGTTGGATCAAAGGAGTTTTAATGTGAGCAGTATTGGTTTTGTGGACTAATATTGTATCTTGGTTTTGAAAGACAGTTGTCTGCCAGGGAAAGCTAGAGCCTCCCTTGGAATGGAGAATGTAAACCCCCTTCCCTCCAACCCTCCAAATTATTATAATTTTGCAATTAGGGGCTTTCAGGCAAAGATATGGGAATAGGAATAACAGTTCTTTACTAGGAATTAAAAAAAAAAAAAAAAAAAAAAAAAAAAAAAAAAAGGAGGAAAATATAAATGTAGTAGTAAAAAACCAAACCAAGCCAAACAAACAAAACAACGACAACAACAAAAACCCAAGCAAGAAAGCAAACAGAGAGGAAACAAAACAAAAATCCTGGAAAAACCCTGACAGAGTCAGGGTGTTGGAAGCAGTCCAAATAAGTCCTCCTGGAGTAACAGATGTGGTTCTGTGGAGCAGAGATGGTCTGGTAGAAAGTCCAGTGGTGGTGAGATGGGTCCAGTCTTCCTCCAGGAATCCAGAGGAAAAGCCAGAACCCTTGTGTCCTTCAGTCCCAGTTTTTATCTAGCTAGGAACAGCTGGCTCCTCCCCCACTGTGTGGAGTATCTCGCAATGGGATGATGGAATGTGTCATGTCATTGGTGGGCCCTAATGGCCCATTATCAGAAGATGTCCCCCTGGAGAATGGAGGGGTGGTGAAAGAGATAAGAAACACTGCCCCACCTGGTTTTAATGGCTGGGCCATTATCATGAGGCATCCACCCCCCTCCCCCCCTGGAAGGGTGAGAGAAGGATAGAACATCTCTCAAAAAACATCTCTCAAAAAACAGCTTTCAACAGATGAAATAGAATACACATTTTTAGGTTACCTAATCCAAGACATCTTGGTTTTGAGCTCTGAGTATAACTCAACCCAAAATTCAGATAAGAGAAAGCAGGGGTGAACTTTTGCAGAAAAGGAGCAAAACCTAGAAAGAGTATCCTGGTAAAATCTCTTGATGACTTACTGTGCATTATCAGTGGCTTTATTCAAAGTAATGTATGAATGAGTATGCCAGTGCATAGGAGTGTGACAGACTGAATCAGAACAGAAGATGAAAGCTGTCAGCAGTCCCTTATACCCTTTTCCTGAAATGGCACCTGACAATGAATCTTTCTTCCCAGAGCTGCCGCCCTTTTCTCCTATTATTGCAATACAGAAACACAGTCAGCTCCCGCTATCCAGAAGGAGAGGAGGTTCCCAGCACACAGTACCAAGCAACAAAAGGCTCTCCTAAATTTGAGTGCAAATTTGCCAGGAAGAGGAGGACTGGGTTCAGGTAACATAACACCTGAATTTTGAAAAGCACCCCGTCATATTTAAATTAGATTGATGTCCCTTTCAGGATAATTTCAAGGATACATAGGTGCTCAAGGACAGCCTTGCTGGTGTTAGCTTCTTCCCAAGGGGATGGGTAGAGGACCCTGCTCACAGTGTAACCTCATCTCAGAGTCATGCTGCTGCTCCTTTTTTTTTGCAGCAATGGGCTGTGTTAAATCCCAGCAACAAAAAAGGAGAAACGGATGGAAACAGAAAATGCAGGGCTGATAGTCTTCTCAGCTGCATGTGGGTGTAAGGGAAAGCAAGAGTTACTGTTATATATGAGATTTAACAGACATATTCAAGTGTTTTGCTTTTGCACATTTCATTCCTTTATTGGAAAGAGGATAAAAGTCCTATAACTTTTGTCAGCTAATGAAGAAAAATACTTGGGAGCTGCACTAATTGAATAAATAGAAAGGGCTGCACACCAAAGATCAGAAGCTGGGGTTTTATTCACATCTCTGTTATTTGCCTTTTAGTCTTTTCCGTCTTCACAGTGGAGATGATAATGCTTAGCTGCCAACAGAAAATATTTTGTTATCTACAGCTGAAAAGCACTACATAAGTCTAAATATTATTTCAGTATCTTCTTCCCACCCACTCAGTAAGTAATATATGTGAGAGTTATGGAAAGTGATGTGATAATTATTACACAGAGGCTGAGCTTTGAAGTTGAAAGCATGTTATAGCTCATTATATATAATACCTCTCAGACACTATGCCAATGATCTGGGTATATAAAAACTCAATAGAGCAGATATTTAGCAGGCTAAAATGGCCACAGATAGAGCAGCACAGTTGCAGTTTCCTTGAATGAGCAACGTGTGTTAATGTCACGAGCTACTTCAGGTGTAAAGTTTTCCATCATACTTCAAGCTCTGATTATGACCCATTAAAGGGATGCGCCACTCTCCAGAGCTCTGGACAATGGAATGCATTTCACATATGTGGAACTTACAGACAAAATGAGGTGTAAAAGGATGCTGGATCCTCTCACTGCTGAATTACCAGGAGGGCAAATAGTTAAACATCACCTTTTTTCAGGCTTTAAAACCAATTTCTAATTTTTTTTTTTTTTTTTTTTTTTTTTTTGAGATGCTTTATAATGCAATTAGAGAGCTCCTGGAGGCACTAATTGGATCATAAAGTGCCTTCTTCATGTTCCAGCTGAGGAGAGAGGAAAAAAGGATCACTTCACATCCTCTTTGCACCTGCTAAGATGTTTGTGAAACACCTTACAATTAAATTATAAGCACCTAGAGGAGACTTTAAATTGCATACTAGAGAGCTAGAACCTCGAGTCAGACAGCAGAATTCATAAACCCAAAGCTTACAAAAGACTCATATCCACCTTCTGGTACTTTTCTACCTCCTGGGGTGGAAAAAGACCTTTGTTTTTCCATTGCCCTGAGTTCTTAATTTTCCCTTTCAAAACGATGGTCTAAGTATATCCTAAGCTAACTGCAATTTCTTGCTGAGAGTACAATATGTCTTTTCAATACTCTGCCCAGGAGGGAATCTGACAGCAGGCATAACATGGATGGTTCTTATAATCACTAACAACTCCTGGGTAGTCATCTCTGAAATGAAACTGCCCAGTGGATGTGAGGAGGTGGAGACTGTGGAGATTTAATCCTCTATGGATAAAATCTGGAAACTGTATGAGAACAGTGCGGATTGCAGTAACCCCGGAGCAGTGTGAGGGAGAGGATAACCAGGGACAGAGCCAAATTAGAGTCTCGTGGGACTGCTGTGCCACACTGGGCTGTTCAGCCTACCATTGTGCAGGCATGAGTTCCTTTCTCACCCTTCACAGTCTGCACAGAGTAGTAAGAGAAGGAACTTTGCCTTTGGCAAAGAGGCTCTTGACTCTTCCTGTTTCTCACTGATGCATCAAATCTGTATCAAATCTGGATTTATATTTTATAGTCCTCTTTGGAAAAGGGTACACAGAGACATCTGAAATCAGCGTACTATTTTAGGGTTTTGGTAGCAGCAGGATTGTAATTCAGGCAGTAGGGGAGAAAATGTCTTCCAGGGCTCCAATTCAGTATATAAATACACAAAACTCAGGCCAATCAAGTAAGACTCTATCCAACAGCCCAAAGTCCTGGAGAGAGATGTCTCACCTACCTTTGAGTCAATCTGGTAGAGATACAGTAACCACACCTGTTCCTGCATATGGAATTGAACTGGAACTCTTTGATTCCTTGGACTATTCAGATATTTCTTAAAACATAAGGTTCTTATATCAAACTAGCATGTGGCTTTGACTTTAGTTCATAGAATTAATTAAGATACACATACATAAATACATTTATGAATTAGAGCCCTATTGAAATCAATGTTCTTTAGGCTCCAAATGCATGTATGAACCCAGATCTAAGCATCTCTCTTTCTGCTCAGGTAACTTCTCAACTTCTCCTTGAAGACTATCAACAAGTTCTTGTTTCTCATGAGATTTCTGTTACGTAAAATTCTCTATGGAATGACAATGCAGAGCCCTCAATATTAAGAGGCAAGAATGATGACTTGGTGGGCAGCCTATCTGGACTAGATTTTGAATGTGTATAAAGTGGGTGAAAATCTCTAGCTGAATGCTAGAACGCTGTTCGTTTCATTCCTGCTCAATAACATATTTTGATATTTTGTTGGTTTGGTGGCTTTTTGTAGCTTTTCTTCAAACTCATGAGATTTCATGGTTGGTTTTACTCTGTCAGTTTTCAATACACATTTTCCTCTCTTCTTATTAAGCAGTACAAATATACTTTGCAGAGTTTATTTTGCATATATAACTTTCTGTGAAATAATGTTCACACATTGTTTAACCTGGATCATCCTATTTCCCACATCCTGTGTATTTTTAAAAGGTGGTTATTTAATTATGGTTTGGTTATTTAATTATGGTTTGTTTGTGTTGACTGTTCTTCTAGTTATATCAATTTACAATATATAATTTATTCTCTTTTTTTATAGAGTGTTTTAATAAGAAACTGTATGCCTTAATGACAACATATAGCTAAAAGGGGACTACATGCTCTACTCTGTCCATTCTGATATAAGAGTGAGTTGCTGCCTATTAATTCATTTCAGTGAGTCCTGGAATCCACTTAGGGACTAACATTGGTATAAACTTCGAGCCACTTTGAGCCACTGCCACACTGCTATTGGGCAAAAACCACATCACAAATCCTGATAAAATCAGCTACTCTTTGCAGGTTGATTATACAAACACAAAAATACAAAGATGGTGGCCCCTTCAAGATACAGCTAGCTCAGAAGAGCAGGTACCAAATTACTCCTTTCCTGAATCAATAGCCAAAGGAAAAACTGAAGACCACAAGCTGGTCTGTTCCAGTCTCCATGATACAAAACCCTTTGGCTGCATCTTCAAATTTCAAAATAAAATATTGTTTCTTTCCTATTCTTTCTTATCTGGGGTTCTTACTAAAAGGCCCCAAAAAGTTGAAAGCACTTGGGTTGATAGTATTCTATCAATCATAATTTAAATCAGTTTAAGCTCTCTGAGGCAGAAACCATTTTACAGTTCTCTGCTGGCCGTACACTATGCAGTGGGAATTGAAGGATGAGGATCCTAAGAGCTACTACCAAAAACTGTCATAAGCAAGCCAGCATTACTTAGGAAGAGCCCTAAGTAGCAATTACCAAAGAAATCAGAAGGAAAAAGTGTTGTCTTTCAAGATTCTGATCCACTTTCATACCTTATTTCCATGCTACTGATTACACAATAAAGATTTTTATCTTTCACATCCAAGAGATTGCAAATGACCTGTGAAATAAAATGAAAGAAATAGAATGAGATATATGGCGAAAGCTGTTTAATTTCTCCCTGATGTTGTATGATGAAACAATAGATATTGGAGAATTGTAATCAGTGGGGTATTCAAACAACCCTGGAGCACTGCTGGGAGTAATTTTTGTTTAAGGCTGTTTTAAAAATTTTACAAAAGTGTTTATGGGAGAAATATTTTAGTGAAAATTTCTTTTGCTCACCCCCACTTTCAGCTTGTCAGTCAACACATGTGAGGATGTTAAGGAAGGAAATACTGAGTATGTTTTCACTTTGTTTTTGTACCAGCTTTATTACTCCCCTCCCCTCCCCCACTCAAAAAAAAAAAAAAAAAAAAAAAAAAACAAAAAAAAAACCAAAAAAAACCCAACAAACCCCAAAAAACCCAACTAACCCAACAAACCAAGAAATTTATATTAAAAGTCACACACGAAACCTTTGAAATTTTATCCAACTAACACAGAAGAAAAAAGGAATAAGGGGAAATGTGAGCATGTTAGTGTCTCTAACTCTCTAAAATACCATGCAATGTGACTGGGTACATGGAAAAAATGCACAAGCAGAAAGTACTCAAGTCTACACAAGCCTTTGATGCTGAGTCAGACACATATTTCAGTCCTAACATTCAGCACTAGTGACCATACTTACCTACTCATCAACATTTCTCCCTGGAAATCAGCAGCTATATCACCTGTCATTAACCAGGTCTGTCTAAACCAGAAAATTTATGCATAGGCTGCTCTTCCATGTTATAAAATAGAGAAGGCTGCAGCATGAGTGGGGGAGTTCAGGAGACAGCATTTACTCTGGGCCATGACAGTATCATAACCTGTTGCCCTACATCCTGCCCACCCTGCCCTTCATGTAATTAGCAAAACCAACAAAAATCAGCACAAACTCATCACTGCTTTCCCCTCTGGCTGTTTCAGTTTTTAAGGAAATATTTTCTTTTTGCTTGGCAATCTTTTTCATGAAGACTGAAAAACATCTGAAGAGTTTGTCCTTTCCTGAAGTTGGAAGGAGTCTCTCTGGTAGATAAAAGGCATTCCTTGTCACTCTATAAATTGCAACTATTGTTTAGCTGAAGTCTATTACTTTGATTTTGGATAATAGAGGGCAGGCAAGCAACTGATGATTAAAGGAGCTAGACATGATTAGAGAAAAAAAAAAATCAATAAATGTATAAACAAAAAGTGGTTTTCAGGCTTTAACCAGGTGATTTATTGCACATTTTGTGCCTCCTTTTACATTGAAGTTGTTAATGTAATCCTACAACACCTGATTACACTTTGCGTTTTCTTCTGGAGTGCTTGGTACAAGAGCAGAAGAAAAATACCTTGTATATCATATGAATTGAAACAATTTTGTTTAAAGTAAGGAGAAGGAATAGAACTTGATCACAGAAGATGAACACAACATCACAAAACTGAATATCCACCAAATGATTTCTTGCCTATTTACTGGGGAGAGGTTTGAAAGCAAATACCCCCTTGCAAAAATTGCGGAGCATGGTATCAAGTTAAATAGGACCTGTGGGCTGTAGCAAGTTTTGACTGTACAAGGCTAAAGGGAAAGTATAATTTGCATTTCAATGGCAGGAAAGAAAAGAACCAACATCTGTTGTCACTAGACACTAGTGACCCATTTACCATGTGTGCACGTGTCTGTTAAGAGTCTTTGCACAATATTGTAATAGAAGTTAACTTTTGGGTACATTTGGTTCATAGTTTTGTGTAGCCTAGAAATCAGCTCCAGCTTGTTAGAATTACCTATGTTCTCCTCCCTGAAAGAACAGCAACAATAGGCATTTAACTGTGTCACTTAATTCTTTCATATATGTATCTACCTTCAGTCAAAAAATCACTGCTGACATAAACATCCTTGTTTGTTCCAGGATCTTACTTTGTACCATTCCTTTTGAAGCTCGTAAAGACTGAAAGCAGCCAGTGTTATTCCACTAATGTGTAGACTTGTGTCACCCTATTAGTGAAAACAATCTCTTCATAATTTTCTGTTACAGTCTGTGGAGCGAAGCCCACTAGGGAACAAGGAAATGCCCATCTGATTCACAGTAGATTGGGCTTCTTCCTATATATGTTATGCAACATGTGAAAGTGATGGTGGCTGTGAAAGTCCTCAGTGCTTTCCCTTTTCAGAGTGTAAAATCCTTTCTGCCTCAGGTTTGATGTGAAGGTCACAGCTCAGGCTTTATCCCTGTGCTCTGACTACATTCTCTCTCACAGAGCTTTCTGCCCATGATATTGCAGAACAGAGATGGTTTGTTATGTTGCCTGAAAAATTTATAATTAGACACATAACTTTTTGAAGCTAAGATATGCCATGTTGCTACTTATCTTGCATGTACTACTTCTTGACAGGATTTCTCCTACAACTAACTGGTTCCAAAAAGTTTTGAATAATGTGAGAAATCTTCCTCAGACATCTAACCCATATTTTGCTTATGATATTTTGTCTCTTTGCCAGGCCTAATTGGGTTCTTTCTTCATCCCTCATACAATATTCCTACTGATTCACCTTGCTGTCTTTCTCGCTGTTTGGGGCCCAGAGCAAGAATTCCTTTACCATTTAGTGGTAATACATCAGGGTTATAGTTAGATATGACTGATAATAGTTGTCTTTTGAATTTCCCTGAGGCTGGACATACATCTGGAAGAAGAAAATGTTAGCAGTCCAGTTCTCCGGGATCTTCACATTCCCTGCACTGTCACCATCTGCTGTGAAATTTTTCTGAGAGCCAAAAAACTGGGCATTAACCTTCCTTTCTACAAGTTCAATCAAAACCTACAAATCTTTTACTCAAAAAGCTATAATACAATCCTTCAATTATAGATAATGATTTTGTAGTTCAATGAAATATAAGAAAATTTTATGTAAATTGTACAAAAGTAGATATGATTCTGTAGAGCTGGAATAAAGAATGGATTAATACAAATGTTCAAGCATTAAGCATGTAAGATGGATTTCTGAACACACCACACTTGCCTGATCCCCAAAATTGCTAACATTTTAGACTGCTAGTGGGGATACCAAAAAGGAGCAAGAGACAAAAGGTTGATTCCCTACAGATTGACTTCGCAGCTTACCTTTCACTAAAGTATGAATAAGGATGGTGCTTTCAGAAAAAAATTGATAGCCACAAAAAAGCAGAGACTTACACTGACTTCTACTTGAAAGAAAAGTTTTATGCTAGAGGAAACTTTGCCAATTACAAATTAATTAATGAATTAATAGGTTATATGAAACTTCCAGAAAACCAAACATAATAATGGGCTTTAAGTTCAGTTTAATTCATTCCATTTTCTGTTTCAATTAGAATCCATTAGGAAAGTAATTGCCAGTATTCATTGGAAGAATTTTTGTATAGGATCCCAAATTGCTTGGCTTGAACAGTATCACTCTGCTGACCACAGCAGAGCTTCACCAGCATCAATCTGCACAGCTCAATGAACATTCAAATATGAGGCACATAAGACTCACACAAAATAGCGATCAGACTCTGCTGTGCTTCAGACAAACTTCATAGAAAAGGATCTGCCCAGTGTAAATTAATCGTCAAGTGACAGAAAGCTATTGCAGTGTAGAGGGGCCTTGTGAATGTAATGGATTCCTAGATAAATTTCAGTCATATATAATCTACCTAGTGATTTCTGTTCATTCTCAAAATGTTTGGAAATTAGATTACATGTTGGAATAATACCTGGCAAGATGTAAGAAAAACACCTGGTTACTGGCATGCTTGACAGAGGGAACTAGGTTTGTCTCAGCCAAGAAAAGAAGCAATTTTAGTTTCTCAGTATTTTGGGAAAGATTTAATTTCATTATTGAATAAAGTGTGTTTTTTAAAAAAAATTAATAAATACAAATGCCAAAACAAACACAAATACAAATGGAAAACATTGCCTCTACCAATGAATATTAAAATTAATTTCTTTTGAGTGGGAATGACAGTGCTTTTGGATTTCTGACAATGTTCCTGATTATCAGCCATGACATAATTCTAAAAACATACCTGCCTTCATGTATTGAATATATACAAAGCTTTAACATGGAAATGTATTGAATGTATACAAAGCTTTAACATGGAAATCAAAGTATTCACTCCTTTAGAGGCCATGCATCATACATCCAAGAAAAGAAAGGCAACAATCAAACATTACTTTTGCTTACCCATGAAAACTTGGGATATCAGACTATATTTTCATCTGGGAAAACCAAACTTCATGTAGAGTCCTACAGTAGCACATGCAAATTTGCTGAAAGTACATGTGGACAACTGCATAAACTTACATAGGGATGGACAGATGATTTGCTATCATATCCGAATTCTAACTTACAGTCAGGTGGCACATATGACTGCATCTGTTGTACTTGGAACTACCGAAGTCTCCAAAGGAGTGGCAACACTGT
This sequence comes from Hirundo rustica, assembly GCF_015227805.2. NCBI lineage: Eukaryota > Metazoa > Chordata > Aves > Passeriformes > Hirundinidae > Hirundo > Hirundo rustica. The sequence goes on from NC_053450.1 coordinate 104,743,654, forward strand.
AGGACACAGATGAAGAATAGCAGTATCATGTGTCTTTTTATAATGTTAAAGTTCTAATGAAAATTGTCTTTTATGCCTAATCTCTTCTTGAGGTCTGTGGCCAAATGTGATCAATGCTGTAAAACATACCAACAGACAGTTCATGCTTATTAGGACAAGAACCTAAATAACCAAGATCAATAGGGGAACGGCAGCACTTATTTCCAATTGTTAGATGAAGAAACATAGGTACTGAAATTAAATGATTTGCTGTATTGGGTTTGGTGCCAAGGTTTTGGTAGCAGGACGCCTACAAAGGAATTCCCCCTGTCTCAGATGGAGACAGGGCCAGCCATCTCCAAGATGGACCTGCTGCTGGTCAAGGCCAAGCCCATCAGCAGTAGTGATAGTGCCTCAAGATAACATGTCTAAGATGGGTAAAATGTTACTTCACAGGCATGCAGAGAAGAGAGCAATGAGAATATGTAAGGAACAACTCTGCAGACACCAAGGTCAGTCAAGGAGGGGAAGGAGGTTCTTCAGGCATTAGAGCACAGATTCCCCTGCTGTCCCTGGTGCAGATCAAGGTGAGGCAGCTGTGTCCCTACAGCACATGGAGGTCCACAGTGGAGCAGAGATCCACCTGCAGCCTGTGGAACTCATCCTGGAGCAGGTGAATATGCCCAAAGGAGGCTGTGACCCCATGAGGGACCTATGTTGGAGCAGTTCATATATGAGCATCTGACCATAGCCCCCATTCCTCATCTACCTACACCCTTGCAGGAGAAGAAGTGAAGAATTGGGAAAAAATTAAGCCTGGGAGTAAAAGATAGGCAGGGGAAAGGTGTTTTTATTTCTCATTATCCTTCTCTGGTTTGGTTGGTAATAAATTCAGGTAATTTACCCAAGATGACTATGTTTTGTTTGCGATGATGAATGATCTCTCCCTGGCCCTTATCTTCAGCCATGAGCCTTTCATTAGGTTTTTTTGTCTCCTGTACAACTGAGGATGGAAGGGGTAGAGTGGCTTAGGTGAGCACCTGGTGTCCATCCAATCCTGTTTGTTTGTGGCCACATAATATGGTACAAGGCCATGGAATTGGACCTAGACCACCTGAGCTGTCTTGCACCTATTGCTTTAAATATTATATAACATATACAGCAATATACTCTGATAAGGTTTGCATCTAAATCTATGACTATCTCACACTGAAAAATGAAGTATTTTGATTATCATTCAAATTATTTAAGGCCAAGAGAAGATTTCAAGCTAATTCCTCTCTGTCAGTATTACACCTCTCAGATTTAAATATTTGCAAGAAAATAAAACCAAAGAAAAACATCTAATCCTTATTTAAGAAGCACTTGTCTAGATGTAATAGTACATTTAGTACATTTGACATTGTGTTAAAAAAAAAACCCAAAAAAACACAACGCAACTTTGCTCTCTGAGTGAATAGATAATTGCACTAAAGGTCAGGTAAGAACAACAGCTGTTTTCCATTTACTTATGATGAATCCCTGCTTATTAGAATACTGGATGATTATAAAATAGTTTTAATTACTTAACTATTGTCACTCCCAACAATGCTTATGCAGATATGCCTCGTGACAAGAAAGAAACACAGAGGTGTTTACTATTCACTTGCAGTGCTGTGGAGCAGCAACATTTTTAGGTGACATGTTCAGGGGGCAAGCTGAATCTCAGGTCAGGGGAGATTTGTTCACAGCCTCTAGTAATTTCTATTTCCTTATAGATTGAGATACTAAAAAAAAAAGTTAAAACCTAGGATACCTACCACAGATCTTCACAGCAAAACCAATTTATTGCATACTGACAAGGTAAGACACCACCTTGAAGGATATATATTCTGAAGACTTACAGAGTATAATGATGTGAAGGTGCTGAAGAGATAAGAGGTTTATTTTGAAATTTTTGGCACATATGCTGATGTTTTACTCTCTGTTCTTACTTCTCAGTAAAATATAGTATTATAGCCCCCAGGTCCAGGAGCACAATATAAAAAGATTCTTCTAATGGAATAGGGAGTATTTACTGGCCTCTATACCTATCCAACGTATAACAACACTCGGTCTCCATGAAAAGAAAAACCCCAAAACATAAAGGCACATCTGACCTTTAATTTATATTCCTTAAAAAAACCCCAAAACCACCCAATACCACAACCCCCCCCACAAACAAACAAACACACAAAAAACCAACCAACCAACCAACCAAGCAACCAACCAACCAAAAAAAACCTGACCAAAACACAGTCTCAGTATCCAACTACTGCAGTCTGAGAGGAACTAGAGAATACACTAAAGTTTAATTAATAGAAAATGAAGTGCTTGTGTGTGAATGCCTCTGTTCTCTGTGACTGCAGCTAATAGGAAAGGATCATGTGACAGAAAAGACAGCTCAAGACACTACAATTTTAGGCCACGTATATTTCAGTGGAAAAATTCTTGAGAATTCATTTCCACTTTTCCAGAGGTAAGAAGTAACTTTTCTGAACCTATTTGACTGAAAAAACTAACATCAAGGAATGCAGCACCTGGCTGAACTGGTTTCCAACCTTCAAGACTTTCTTTCTGAGGTCTGTCCAAATACAAGCCATCTCAAACCCTAAAATCTGAAGGTCAGACCGGGAAAGCCAGCTAACAGCTAAGATTATTTTCGTGATCATTGCCAAATGCAAGCTGCAATAGATCACCTTTCTCACTCGTGCGTATTCTCTCATACACATTCCTGCACAGCTTCTGTGTTTAACCTTACCTTGGGATGGTACCTTTCTTGACTGAGTTTTCATTTTCAAGGTCTTTTATTTTTGAATATACATTGACTTTGCAGTTTATTTTCAAACTTGACATCAGACATTGGAATCATGTGCCATTATATAGCAGGTTGATCCATCTCTTTGACTGGATGTATGGAGGTGTAACAGATAAAGAGGTGAAGACTAAGCAGAGAGCAAGATGAGAAAGGAGAAATAATTTTGGAAGATAGTTTTACCTCAAGTAAGACAAGGATGTAAAAGATATAGTTATAATGTAGAATCTATTTTTTTCTAAAGAAAGGCTGATGAATAAAATAAATCCTATAAGGACAGAGGAGAAAGAAACATTTGGGATAAGAATAAGTGAAGTAATTTCTATAGCCACATGGTTAAAATTGATGCAACTAAAATTAATAGTTAACAAACATATAGTTAGCAAACTCTTGTTCCCTTCTCTCATAATCATAATTTTTTTACCAGATTCATCAAATATATAATAATTCATGGTTTTTCAGGTTTGGGCAACTGATCTTCCAAATCTGGTTATCTGTGTTGTTGTCACAAAGAGCCACAGTCATCACTGAGAAGTCATGAGAAAAAGTTTTCCTGTGAAGCACCTTAACAATCAAAGATAGTTGTCAGTGATAAACAGACAGAGAATCTGCTAAACCAGGACATACTTCTTGTTCTTTTACTAGTTAAAGCTTTGCCTTTGCATTTCCCATATCTATTCATGGAGCTAAGAGTGCAATAAATGCCTGGAACCCATCAGGGATAAAGAAAGAGAGAAAGGAAAAAAAAACCAACAAAACACCACCAAAAATCCCATCTGCAAAAAGATGGGTAGCCAGCAGAGATCTATGAATAATTTAAAAGGCCCCTGTCTCTTCTCATATTGGCAACTTTGAACTACTCTTGCCTTGCAGATATATTTCAATTGCCTGAGCAAAAAGCATTGTCTCAAAATTCTCAAAAAATTGAAAGTGCTTAACACTCCTCCAAGATGCTTCAAGGAAAATTTTACCATTATACAAAAGCATTTCAACTTACACTGCACACATTTATTGATGACAGTTTTAACAGAAGGACCACATCATTGGGGGAAGTAGAGCACTCAGTTAGCCAGAGAGTCTTTACACCAAATTACACTTTGAATAACAAGTTAAGTCCCAGCTCAGCCACAGCTAGCTGAAATTCAGAAAGAAATTTTGGAATGAAATATATGGCCTCTGTTATCACGGAATCATTTATGTTGGAAAACACCTCTAAAATCATCAAGTCCATTCTTTGACTGATCACCACCCTGTCAACTAGACCACAGCACTAAGTGTCAGATCCAGTCCTTTCTTGAGAATCTCCAGGGGTGGTGACTTGACCTCCTCCTTGAGCAGTTTGTTCCATGCTTGACAATCTTTCCATGAAGAAATTCTTCCTGATGTCCAGCCTGAACCTCCCCTAGTACAATTTGAGTTTGTGCCTTCGTATTCTGTTGCTAGTTGACTGGGAGAAGAGACCATCCCCCGCCTGGCCACAACCTCCATTCAGGGAGTTGTAGAGAGCAATGATGTTTCCCCTGAGTCTTCTTTTCTCCAGGCTAAGCACCTCACCTCCCTCAGCCACTCTTCTCAGGACTTGTGTTCCAAGCCCTTCATCAACCTTGCTGCCTTTTTCTGGACATGCTCCAGCATCTCAACATCATGCCTTAATTGAGGGGTCCAGAACTGGATACAGCACTCAAGGTGCAGCCTCACCAGTGCTGGGTGCTGAGGGAGGATCACTTCCCTGCTCCTGCTGGCCACAATATTTTTGATCCAGGCCAGGATGCCATTGGCCTCTTTAGTCACCAGGGCACACACTGGCTCATGCTCAGCTGCTGTTGACCAGCATCCCCAGGCCCTTTTCTGCCAGGCAGCTCTGCAGCCGCACTGTCCCCAGCCTGTGGCACTGCCTGGGGTTGTTGTGACCAAAGTGCAGGAGGCTGAGTGAGATGATCATAATGAGCTCTACCAGGCTAAAAAATATAATAATTTCAGAATCTATCAAGAGAACATCACTATCTTACTGCTCTTATTATCCAGAGGAAACACTGTGATCTGAACCTAAAGCATTTGTTATGTACTGGGAATTATGCCTGTTCTGTTGGACTAAAAAAAATCCCAAGACCAAATCTTAAAAAATAACCTCATTATGTGTGATTATAATGAGAGAGTTGTGATAAAGTGTTGGTAATAACATTCAGCATGATAGTCTGCCTTTTTACAGAATCATTTGTTGTACAGCGTTGATTCTCACCTTCATTTCTGTCAAAGGTAATTATTTGGGCTTAGAAATTCTCATTTATGCAGGTGAACACTAACAAAGAAGTTTATAAGATGGGTTAATAGAGAGGTCACAGGAATTTTCCAGAACAGTATTGTAAAAGGATGAGCTAAATACCTGTCCCCATGTGAAGGATTCTGTTAGGATCTGACAGTAATTAGCAGGGATGGGCAAACACATTTCAAAAGAGAATATATATGACAATATATACATCTATAAAAGCATGTATATTATCAGAATCAACTTTCAGCAGAATTTCAGGTTTTCAGCAGAATTAAAAGAATGCATAATGTCATAGTTAAATTAATTTTGGGGTTTTTTTCAGTTTGTAATTAAAATCTCAAATTCGATTGTAAAAAATCATGCTGACTGAGAATAACTATTTTAATCTGTGGAAATTAGTTATGACCAGTGACTTCCGTTACAGATGCTTTTGCATCTTAGAAGTATACAGGGGAAAAAAAAAAAAAAAAAAAAAAAAAAAAAAAAAAAAAAAAAAGAAAAAAAAAGGTACTGAGTTTAAAAAGGTAATCCATCACCTCCAAAACCTGAAGAATTAGTAGCATGTAAGGTGAGATTTTCTGGAACTACTTTGGTATTGCCTTGCCCTGCTCTGTTCAAAATAGAGCTGTCAACACTTTGTAAATAAAAGACATTACAAAAGACAGTTAAAATCTGTGTCACTGACCTCTCTCAGAAAAGAAAGTGGGCCTAAATTATGAGGGGCTCAAGGCTGTATTTGTTCAATGTTTTGCAAAGCTGAAGCAATCATCATTGTCAGCTTTTACAAGCAGAGAATAAAGGTGTTATTTGTGCAACCTGTTCCTGTGATACAGTTCTTGCCTTGAATTCCCATATAGCTTTCCCAAGTTTTGCTCTTTCCTCACAAATTTCAGATATAAGTAGTTCTAAAATAATAGTTACTGAAGTGAGATTTCCTTACGATATCAAAACAGTGCCTCAGTCCCATCTGAGAGAAATCAGAGACCAGTGAGAGCTCATTTTCTTTAGTTAAATTTCTGTCTGAAGCAGTGTATTCTGGGAATAATGGGGGTGTGGTGGGAGGATGAAGTATTCTGATCTATCCTTCTACTTGTGAGTCTATTTTCCCTATGGTGACACAAAATGGAGCAGTACTGTACACCTTCCTGCCTGAATTCTGGACCTGAACTGACAACTTTCTTTCCAGGCCACTCCTTGAGGTGCAATGCCACAGAGCGAACACAAAAAATGTAAATTAAAAGTAGAGCAGCTATTCTTCAGAGCAGCTCTAATTGGCATCTTAGGATATTATCAGGGGAATACCAGCAGTTGATCTCAGCAATAAGGAAGCTGGAGGTACTGAAGAGAAACACAGTGGCAACACAAAATTTAAAAGAGAAAAGAAAAGAAAAGAAAAGAAAAGAAAAGAAAAGAAAAGAAAAGAAAAGAAAAGAAAAGAAAAGAAAAGAAAAGAAAAGAAAAGAAAAGAAAAGAGAAAAGGAAAGAAAAGGAAAGAAAAGAAAAGAAAAGAAAACAAAAAAGAAAACAAAAGAAAAGAAAAGAAAAGAAAAGAAAAGAAAAGAAAAGAAAAGAAAAGAAAAAGAAAAGAAAAAGAAAAGAGAAAAGGGTGCAAGACAGGCTACAGTAAAAACAATATTGAGAACTTTTAGTAGAGAAATATTGCTTGCCATAGAAAGTCCATAGTTTTCTCAGTTTTCGCAGTTTGTTTAAATAGGCTTATGAAGAAACTCACTAAATAGCCATATCATAATTCTGCTATGCATTTCATCCTCTTTTGTTTCCTTGTCTTTTGGTTTTTTTGTTTGTTTGGTTGGTTTTGTTTGTTTGTTTCTTTGTTGGAGGAACAAGTAAATGTGATCACAAACTTTTGACCTGAACAGAAAGATTTTTGCTATTAGAAAACCAAGAAATTCGGAACACTGACTATAAATCTGTGAACAGATTAAATCGTTCACACAGAAAGCCAAATCACAATTAAAAATAAACCAACCTCCAAACATAAAAACTAAACTTGCTTTGCTTTACATAACAAAAAAGAAAAATAAAATCAATTATGTTTCAACAAGATAATATTTTATGCTCACAAACACAGAATTAGAGAAATACAATAGAAATAATAACCAGAAAAATATTGAATAAATTTAATGATGTAACAAATCCTAATAGTCTGTGCATATCTATTAGAATATTCAGCATTTTTTTAGCTTTCCTTTTTATATCATGTTTGGAATTGAGGACTGTTAGTATTTCAGTTTTACAAAGGTAATTTTCCTTTATTTTCTGGGAAGTCTCAATCTTAATCAATAAACTCAGTTTCATGTCCTATTAATTATTTTTAAAAGGTTTACATTATAAGCAACCTAACAGGGTGTTTAGTAGACTCACTGTAATATTTCATCTTAGCAGATGAAGCTCATTTTATACATCCATTAAAATGTAATTTTCCTTAGTAATTCACAAATGTAATGGGTTTCACCTGTGTGCCTTTATATCAGCAGGTACACAATTTAAGAACATAGAAGCAGTATGGAGATAAAATCAATTTTTAAATATAGGCTTAGTATTTTACTAAATTACAAATTGAATGAAATCAGAAAAGCTTTTTAGTTCCTAAAATTTAATTTGTTTATTTGGAATAGATTTGTTCCTTGAAAGATTAGGTTGAGTAGTCACATAATGCAGGATGCACTATTCAAAAGAGGTATTAGTCTTTTGAAGTAAAGCAAGACTCTTCTAAAAAATTAACCACTCAAAATGAAAAAACACTGGGAGAGCTATTTTTTCTCCAAATAACCTAACAATTATTTTAGAAATAGTTTGATACCATCTTAGAATTAAACACATATTACTGAAAACAACCACATAAAATGGAATTTGCTGATTGCATGCTTATTTCCTAGAACAAAAAGAAATTTTCAGGCAAGAGGCACTTTTTGTTTTTTACAAGCAAAATGCCACATATGCAAAATTTGTACAACAAAGAATTTAAAATGTACTTTCTCCTCCTCTTTCTAGACTAGTTCTTAATTTCTCTGATGTCCCTTCGTATGAGCATTCACACCAGTGGGTCTTTGTTCCAATTTCCTCCTGCTCATCCCAAGAAAACTTAATGGACTTTGGCTTTCAGTTCTACATTCTTGCCCCTGAACCACGGCTACAAATATGTGTCAACGGCAATTAAAACATTTACTTTCTATCCACAAAGAAGAGGTTCAATTTAAAAATGATTTCTGATGTTTTTAAGAAAGTCTTCAATTTCCTGAGGTAAAATGAACAATATGCTGTACAAACATATAATTTAAATATGTGAAATATAGCGATTATGGTAAATGCTAATATCATAAATATTGTCATAAATTCTTAATTATGTTTTTCATGACTATGCAACACTACAAATCTATATGGAAGACCAGGACTGCTTTTTAGTTTTGGTGCCTCAGTGCAAGGCAGTGTGTGGTATCAGTGCAGACCTGCTCACCAGCTACTGCTGGGAACTTGCGGGAGGGGGCTTCCATCCTGAGTAAACTCACCTGCCATCTTTGCAATGTCTTCCTTTTCTAGGGTGGTTTTTTGTCTTCTCTCTAAATCTATGTAAATTCATTGGCAAAGCTCCCTCCAGCAGATTGTTTTGACATATGCAGGCAAAATCTTTTCATAGCACCAGTGTTACCACACAGATATCAATTTAATCCTTCGTTGTTTCAGTGCTCTGTACAAACACAATGCACAGTTCACATGTGTCACAGTAAGATAATTGGATATAACCACTTGGTGTCCTCAGCCCTCCTGCCTTGCAAGGAGTTTTGAAAATGATATCTGATGGCCAGCGGTGACTTGGCAGCAGCCATTAATTTTGTCCTTTTACTGGAACATTTGCTGAGAAGTGCATGATGGTGTAGTCATTTTTTATGTATTTATTTAATATAAATTAATTATTTAAAAAAAGAAAACAAAATATTTAAAGCTGCTGCACCTAAAGGTAACTGTTACAGGGACTTGTAACTTCATGGCATATACAACTTGGGAAGGGAGTACCACATGCATACTTGGGATAAAAAAGAGCACAAAGATCACTTGACTACAAGTACTTGTAAAAATAGGTGGATTTTAATTTTGGTAGACTCTACAGATTTTTAAGCACATGCTTACCTCTAAGTCCTTGGACAGTTTAACCATATAACAAGTTTAGAGCTAATGATGTACACACCTACAAAAAGTAACATGGCTTTAAAACTTTTTCAAATATGTTAACATTTTTGCTCAATTTTTTAATTGGCTGGTCATATTTCCTTTCAGAGTAACTCCTTGTCATATTATGGCCTTAAATGTAACCAAATACTTGCTCCACTTTGTAGAAAAGCAGATGAAATTAAATAACCCAATATTTTGTTTCTCCTTTAGCAATTCCTACTATAGTTCAGAAAACATCTGTCCTTTCTAAGATTTAAAAGGAATGGTTGCCAACTATCCCAGAAGGACTGAAATATCAGCCAAGAACAGCAGAGAGGTAAAATAATCCTAGGTCTTATCATGCTTCTTGTATCTGGACTGGAGAAAACATGTAAGTGAGGAACTTGTTATTCCAACTCCAGATGATTAAATGTTCCAGAAAGCAATGGCATTGCTTTTGAGGGCAGGAAAGAGATAAAATAATGAAACTCTTTAACTCACTGATTTTCAAGTGCAGAATCTGGATCTGAATACTCTTTTAACATTTATTGTGATATTTTCTATGACTTTTGAAGAACTGATCTTGAAAAGTGCTTAGAAATAACCCTGTGATGGTCTATTAATATATATTTTTATATTATATTATATTATATTATATTATATTATATTATATTATATTATATTATATGACATTATATGCTATATGCTATATGCTATATGCTATATATATATATATAAAAAATATAAAGTCCTTCTGGATTGGATTAAATTGCTCCTGTTTTACCGAATCAATTCCTGTTGGATCTGTCTGTATTGATTGTAAATGCCTGGTCTGAAATGCAGTTGATGTAGTTAGCTCCACCTGAATTTTGTAGTTTTTTCATGTATGGAATGCGACATTCAGAATCATGCCTTAAGCCTTGCTCCTTGCAACACAGAAGAGAATTATACATTGAAAAGTCTATTGAAACACAGTTGTGTAAACATGACATTACCTATAGCATATTGAATTTAAACTTTTTGCAGAACCATTCTTGCTTAAACTGTGCATGCTTTGCATAACAAAATCCTACAATATGTAGCAGTAGACTGCTTCTGGGCGTGAAAGACTGGTGCTAAATTTTGAAACTCAAAGCTTTGACACTATTTTTCTCTGAGAAAAAAGGATTCTTGAGGTCACATGCTACTTCTCATTTTGTCATTACTTATGAAAGCAGGTTGTGTGGTATGTCTCCAAGGAAGACAGAGGGAACAGGCCACAAAAATTTTAACAGTGCAAAGGTACAAGTATTAGCATGTTATTTTCTGCCATAATACTTAGCTTTACTACTAAAGCTTTGTGAACTAAAAGTTTGTAGCATGAGAGAAAAACAGCAAACCCCACACTAAGCATTTTTTGAAGCCATGGGAATTGCCCACACCCTAATTCCTTGTACTTTTTAAAAGTTCTTCACTTGATATCTTTAAATCCAAAATTCTCTCCCTCATTATGAGACATTATGAGAGAGTGAGTCAATGGTTAATATCAACAAAAGCAAGAGTAATAACAAAAAACCCAAACAACAACAACAACAAAACCCACAAAAAAAAACCCCCAAAACAAAACCAAAAACAAAACCAAACCAAAACAAACAAACAAACAAAAAAAAAAACAACAACAAAAAAAACCACAACAAACCAAAACAAAAAAAACAATAAAAAAAAATTTCTGCTTTTCCAGAACTCAAGGTACTATTACTGACACAGAAGAGTACATTTACCTTTAGGAAATCTGACAAGTGGTGTATGAAAAGTCTGACATGCTTCACAGAATGCTAGTAAAGCACAACATGAGTTAATGAATGTTGATAAGAAGTAGGTACAATGGTTAGGGCAGCTCTATTTAATCAAAATGCATTAGGTTTATGGTTCTATTAATTTTTAGAGGGGAGGTGCTTTCATTTTTCCATAAAACTTACATCAATAACATTCAGCAATCTGCTTATTTCTAGCTGCTAAATTTCTTTCTTTAGTCATGCACTTCTCTTGTAGGCTCTGGACACTTAGAAATATGTGGGAAGTACTCAACATGCATAATAACAATATTTTAAACATACTGAATTTCTCCTCCTCCTGTTAGATGTAGGCAGTTTTGCAAAGGCTTTCCTTGCAAAAATTCTATCATGATCCTTTTTGTTTCTTTGTCTCTGACTTCAGCATAAGCAAAAATTGCAGAAGAAAGCAGAGGATCCTCAGCCAAACTATCATCACTGTAAGGACTTAAAGAGAACAATTGTCTGTCTCAAACACTGTCAAGGCCACAGAAAAGATAAGCCCCCACAACAAGAACTTGAGGGAAGCACAGAAGGGAAGGATTTGCGACAAAATGCTCATTCTAGGCCTGGTGGAGGCAAGATCTGCTTAGCACATCCTGGTCAATATATCCAGCCAAAAATTCTTGCTTTGGCAAACTATGGGAAAGGAAGCAACTGCTCATACACATGCTGGCCTAAGTAATGGGAACATCTGCAACCAACCCATGGATACCAAGAACTTGGACTGTAAAAAGGTGGTACCCACAGAAGAACAACTACAGGACCCTACCACCAAGTATCCCTGGGTGAAGAAGGAAAAAATAGGACAGTGTTGGATCCACAGGTGGTGACTCTCTTCCACTCGACCTCACTCTTTCTCTTCCCTCGCCTTTTTTTTCTATTTTCATCCCCTTTCTCTGCCACGCATATATCGTTAAACAAAACCCATGGTTTTGTCTTTGACATACGGTGTTGTTTGCACTTTAATTTGGACGCAAGTATCTCTGTCTAACCAGATCTTAACAATCACCCAGAAACAAACAAACAAACAAACAAACAAACAACCCACAAAAACCACAAACAAAATTAAAAAAAAAAAAACAGCAACAAAAATTCATGTTGCTGCAAAGGGAGGGATCAATATCTGTACTTTCCAGCTCTTCATAACAGCAGCAGCCTTTCCAGGGTCTTATGCCAGAGCTAGTGCATTTTTTGAGAGCTGACACAGAACAGAGATGATAAGGGACAAGGGAGCATCTGCTTGCTTTGGACTGTTCTACTGGCAACATTGCTGGATTTTGGACTAAGTGGCAGTGGTTTCTATTCAGCAGCTTACAATTCTCCTCTCCCACCCATCCTCAGTAGGAGTGGAATGCAGCTGCAGTTGACGCACCACTAGTGATGAGATAAGCTGATAAGACAGAGAAGGAAGGAATAAAAGCCATGTAGGAGTATGGCATGATATACATGCAAAACCCAAAATCTGAGCTTAAATTTTTCACAGCTCTTATTTCTATTAGAGTTTCCTGGTCTGTATTTCTTGTCCCACGCATGTAGCATAGGATCCTCTTAAGAGGAAGCCCACTCTTCTTGTGAGCCTTGGTGGGGCGCAGTGCAAGGGGTCAGGACCATGTGTGGTCTGTTTAGTTATATTATGATGTACAAGTTTATGAAAGAGATACTTCCCTGAAATGAGTCCAGTAGCATGTTGTAAATGAATAGGGGACGAATAGGGTGCTTTTGGGTGAAATAGTTCCAACTCTCAGTTTGAGTTCCCAAAAAGAAGGAAATTTTTAGCCAGGGCATTCTGTGAGAGTGCAAAATAGACTTCTAGTGGAAATGGTAACTTGTAGAGTCTTGGAGATAGACAATTATGAATGACTTGATGAAAAGCTGTAATGGAATTTAGAACCATGTGATTTTTCTTATAGTGTTCACTGCAAACTACATAATGTGGTACATGGAAAAATTTAGAAGTATATAAATCACGCAGGAGTTTAAGGAGCTCTTTGTATTTCCCATTTCTTTCTAAGCATTTCAGGAAAGCTACCTTACCTTTTCTAATAGATGTGACAAATTTCTTTGGTTGACACCGTTCACTTCCAGATAAGATAATAAACCATGAGGTACAGAATGGTGCCTGAAATTTATCATTAATTTATTTGCTATTTCTTGTTAATTTATAATGTATTTTTTAATAAATGCACCGATTTTGCAGCTTTACTTCTCTTGAAACAGCTAGTATCTCTTCACTCACAGATCCATCCATGAAACAGCCCTAATAATGTAATTTAAAACATGGGAAGCATTGTGTTTGTTTTGCTTCTGTATTTTGGAACCTATTGCTATTCAATTTAGTATTCTAAATGAACTCATATCATATCCCATTATTGAGGAAAATGACCACCTGCCTCCCCCATATGTTGATTTCAGTTTTAAATAGTGCCATTTGAAAATCTTGAAAGTCATTAGAGTGACTGGGTTTGAGCACACAGACTGTCACTCAGAAAAAAAGATATGGGGAAAAGTAACTCGGATTAAAAATATTTTTTTTTCTCCAGGCTTTGACTTGTTTGTAGCTTTCCAGATTACGAAAAAACCGTAAAAATTAGTTACAGGCTCTGTCATTTTTCCTGCTAATTTAGCATCTATAATTATTATTATTATTATTATTATTATTATTATTATTATTATATTCCAAAGCTTTATTTTTATATTACTCCCCAGGTCTTTTGAAACAGTAGAACTCTACTGGCTGTAAATTCCTGATTTTCTTGCAAGCTACCTCCCCAGGCATAATAGGATGTGGAAAATTGACTTAACCCTGTCCAGGCTTTGGGTTGTCCATATCTAATGATTGAGCAAGACTACTACAGGTATTTTAAAACCTACCAATCAGAAGACAGGCAGGGATCTAGTCTGAAGGTTAGATTAGGACATATTCTTGAAATTGTTATTTTCTATTAATATGTAGTAGCACACTGTGCAAAATAAGGCAATCCCACTTTTGATGATGCAGGTCTTTATAACCTCTCGTACTCTATGGTAATGCTTGGTTGTGGAGCAGGTAAGTTCTTGCCCCTGAGCAGATATTTAAAATGGCTCAAAAGCTAGACTAAATCATTTAGGTCTGAGTCCTATCTTGAGGAACTGCCAAAGGCATCCTGTTGCAGAACTACAAAATGTTCAGAACTCAAAAGACAGTCTATAGTATTACAGCTAATACTGTGTGGACAAATATTCTTGCAAAGTTATGTTGTTGTCTTCCACACATAATAGCCATTAATATACTCCATATTTTAAGATCCAATTTCTTGATTTTTATGAAGGGATGAGAATTTGCCGGATACACTTACTTGAAACAAATATTAAAAATGCTGAACTACTAAAGGAGGCACAACTGGATATTCTGATCTGTAATCTCAAGTCTTAGGAGATAAGAGGTAACTTCTTCTTCTAACAGGATGCATTTCGTCACTTTGGGTACATCTTGCTAACCTTCCATGAGTCTTAGGCTACCAACACCTTTACACCTTTTGGAAGCCTGTATTCTTTCTATCTCCACATCTTGCTCTAAGGGAAAATATTTTTAATTTTCAGGGCTGTTCTGAGGATAAGGATGTTTTCAGTTATTGAGAAAGATGGAAATACTGCCTTATTTTACACTTTCCCAAACACTTAGAAGGAAGGAATTTTTCAGTTGAGACTGACAGAAAATCTGTTTCTCTGGGCTCAAAATTTCAAATTCCTACCAACTCCACAGGTCCCTAAGTGAATGTGGTCTCATTTCTTACATCTTGACACAGCTTGTTGATGCTCACTGTATAACTGGACAGCTCAAACAATGTAAACGCTATTGTTAGGGGTGCTGTCCTGTAAGGACAGCCAGAAACTTCTGGGATTTCTGCTTCACAAGGTGCATCATTATTTTGATACCAGAGCACCCTCACAGACTCAGAAGTTCACGCCTATCCTGTTTCTTTCTGTTGTGGGTTTACTCCTGTAAGTGAACAACATCAGTGATGAATGACGGAAAAAAACAGAATAGAGGCTGTGATTGGGTAATTTCTCTGCCTAGGGATATGGGTCACTGTTACCCTGGTTTTTCTGAGTTTTTTATTAGCCTTTTGATTTTCATAAATGGAGTCAGATCTTTTAGTTACTGTAGAATATTAAGCAGTTCTTCTACCTTTCTTACAGAAGTAATATAAACAAATCCTTTGTTTTTCATTCTTTGTCCTTTGTTTGCATATTTCTAACCTGAAAACAATTGTAACTGACAATTCGTCTGGCCACTGAGGCTGAGGGGTGGAAACCCCAAAAAGCCAATCTTCTGCTAGACTCACAAATGTATAAAAGTAAAAGAATAAACAAAGGGGTCTCTTCTCTCCACCCTTTCAGCTGGAAGCTGGATCAGAAGAACCTCTGCAGAAATCTCTTGTCTTCGTGTGATTTCTTTGTGTTTCACAGTGACAGGTCACCCCTAGCAAACTACAGGGCCTGTTCTATACTCATGCTGCTAAAGTTCTGGACAAACTGATTTTTTGGCTGCTGCTATGGGGGACCTAAGCAGAGTGGGGTCTCTCCCAGCAAAACCAGCAAGTTTCAGATCTGCTTTTTCTCTCCCACTGGAAGAAAAAGGTAAAAGTCAAGCTTTGCAGGGCTTTCCCCACAGCTCTCTATCCCAGTTTTGTCCTTTACCTTTCACTCACCCCTACCTGAGGCAGGAGCAGCCTGCCCTTGACCCTCCTTTCTTGTCTGCAGCCGCAGAAAAGCCTTGGAGTAACTTTGATAAAGATCACGGCAACTTCCCAGGTTTCTGTCCCCAGGGAGGTGCCATGACAGAATGTATTTAACAGCTAGGGAGCCTATAGGTGACAACAGGGAGACTACAAAATTGCCTTTAAAGGACGGCAAAAGAGATGACACAGAGGCTGACACAGTCACACTCAAATAGCATCTGAATACATAAGCACTATATTTATTGAATGCTCTCTGTCAAATTTTCTGCATGACCCAAGACTATTTGCAACTCAGAGAGGTTGTCATCTAAGAATGGTGTCTTCACAACAATAACTGAGGATTTGAAGAAACAATGAAACCATGAACTGCTAAACTTAGAAAGCTGTCCAATCCGTGGAATGATCAAACCGTAATAACATTAAATATTTTCTAATAAAGCCATTTTATGAATTAGAGGGAAGGTCAAAGGAGGGTTATTAGAGAAACCACAGTACCTCTTTGAGCAAATTTACTGAACAATCTCACCTCAAAAGCAAGGTCACAGTTAAGATAATTTGCTAATGCAAATGTGAAAGTACAGGAAAATATCATCAAAATGCATGCAAAATTAAACTCACGAATATAAAGAAGAGTTGTGGCTGAAGAAACACAGAGGATTTGCATGGAAAAAACCACGGTCCTGGGATCAAGACCTGTGAACCCGTGTTCAGTAGAAACAAACATATTCATTTAGAGAATATCACACAGGTCAGATTTTATGCATAACTAGACAGGAATTTGAGAAAGGAATTACAAAAACATTTGTGGTCAAACCCTTCTTTTTTAAGGAAGGTATCTTTTCTTTTTTTCCATTTTTCATGTTTGAAGAAAAACTAAGAAGCTATCAAGACGTTTTCTAGGATACTTTTAATGATCAGGTATATTTTAGTAAAGATTATACTGTTTTAAAGCTAAGAATGTATTAAAAAACCAGAATTTCCAAAAAGCTCTATATTTGTTTTAGAAAACACTTTTGTGAGAACTGGAGATTACAGCTGACATCATTACTCAGTTCAAAAAAGATTTCTCTGAATTTTGAAATTTTTTTGAGGTAAGAAATCAGTAAATTGCTGAGTCAGTGTTGCAGTGCAAAACAGGCAACTAACATTCAATCTGTCAGCAGAGCCAAACACAATAAAGCAAAACACAGAGAGACAACTGGACAATGAAAGCCATGTCTATAATATGGAGTTGGGCCTGCCCATGTCAGCCCAAGGTGTGAGAAAAATCATCCCCATCAGATGATTTCACTGGGACAGCAATACCTTGGAGTGGATGCAGCAATGCTAACAGAAAATGCTCTTTGTTGTTATTAAGAGACCTGGTGTTATTAAGCAAGCAAAAGAGCTTGTGTCAGCATGCTCCATGTCTACACAGAGCGTGCTTGCTGATGGCACAGCAGAACCTCTCTAGCATGAAAAAGGTTAAAGACTTCTTCAGAATGTGCAAGAGAGGGAAATGGGACTCTAATCTTGCAAAGCAAAATTGCCCTTTTGTAATAGTGTGGTCATGGTACAAACAGGATCAAAATAAATAGGAGTTAGAATAAAGAGGATACAAAGTCAGATTTCAGTTCATATTGATTATACCTGCAGTAGGGAGAGATTCTATCTCACTCGATCTGAAGGAAAGATTCATAAAGCAAACACATAATCAAAAGCAAGCAAACTGGCTCAGAGCAGTCATGGTAGGGTCTTCAAAGCAGAGCTAGGAAATGACTAGTGAAATATTTTGTTAAGACCGTGATGACTTTCAAAGCATGACACCTGGAGATGTACAAAATAACCGCTATAACTGAAAAAAGAAAAAAAGAAAAAAGAAGAAAAGAAAAGAGAGCAATAATATAAACTGGAGAGAACAAAACCAAGACAAACTTTGCATTATTGCAAAAGCTAGAGACACCATTATGTGGAAAAGCTGCCTGACAGCCCTTTGAAACAGCTTATTTGCATAAACTCAAACAGTTTAGAAAATTCTCACTGCCAAATTTCTGCAATAGAAAAAGTATTTTCTTATTTAACTAAAGCAAAAAGAGTGCAGTTAAAACACCAAAGGCAGGCAGCAGTGATTGCTACAGCAGGCAGCTACTGCAGTAGTTTTGAATGCCAACAGGTAGATTTAGTGGCCCAAAACCACATGATAATATCCCGTGTAGAAACTTTGACATGGAATGATAGAAGGTGTGATACAATTTTTCTATAAGGAACAAATATGTGCAACTAAAAATAAACCTAGACAGACATTCCATGAAAGTTGTATACTTGATTAATTATTTTACCTAACACATATCAACAAACCAATATTTATGCGTCAGAAACATTCTGGGCAGTGAAACAGTGCGAAAGAGCAGTCTATCACAGTTATTCCATGTAGAAATAGGATGATCATGCTTGTGGACAGGAAGCTGGATAGAAAGTGATCTCTTTAAATACATATTAAAAAGGATTAGTATCGACATGCTGGTTTCTCCTCCAAAGTCATTTTGCTGTACTCAAGTATAGCAACAGAACAAGTATATAAAGAATTATATCTAACTGAATTATAAATAAATCTTAAACTAAGCTCATTACTTGCTGATTTGTAGAGAGGGATAGAAAGACTCTAAGAGAGAAAGAGAAAGGACAAAAACCAGTGAGGGTTCCTTCTGGCCTTTGTATTGTTTGTACAGTCAGAAAGACCACTTCAGAATGAAAAACACCCAGCTGTTTCCCAGCAAGCTAGAAAGAAGTAAGCATCCAACTGGTTTAATACATAAAAGCGGTCCACCAGAATAAAGCCTTATTGTAAACAGGGAGTTCTGCCAAGACTATATTGAGCATTTTTTTGACTTCTAGACAGTGCACACACCTTACACTGAACATTGTAGTCGAGGCTGTTTGCAAGCTAGGAAACGGTTATGGTGGAAGTGGGAAAATACAGGCCAAGTGATGAAGTGAGAGAATGAAAATCCAGAGTTTTCTCCAGAGGCCTGGGGACAGATGGACCTTTTTGCTATGAGCCAAAAAACCAGCAACATATTACTTGGGCTACCAGAAAGGAAATAAACGATGACACAATACCACAAAGACTATCACAGAGTTCATCAGGCATACTATTACAGCAGTAGTTTCAAGCACACAGTCTTTCCCACATAATTCACAGGATGCTATGAATTAATTTTGAATATTGCACTGCTATACCATACAAGTTGAATGACAAAGTTCAGATGGTAGGTAAAGTAGACAAAACCCTTTAATAAACTCTGCAAAAGAAAGACACACGGTTAGTTCTCCTGAATGAAACAATTCTTCCATAAACAAAAATATTTTTTTCCCTACTGGATGCCAAACACACCTTTTTTTAATAGCTGTAGAGTTACTACTGTTAGTTACTACTGTTATATGGATAGAAAGACACCTTAAGGCCAAAACTTTTGATAACTGACAAGATAGAGAGCTTCCAAAATGACCTCAGGAAATATTTGCAAAAACAAATTATTTCTCAGGATAAATTGTCTACTTCTAAGAATGCTAAATATGCTGAACAGCTAAATCTTCATTCATACAAGAGTAATTGATGAGAACATATTTCAAATAACTTCATCTGGAAAATAAACAGGATGTGTAGGACAAAGAAATATGCTCTCTTCTGATACCTGATTAACAAGATGTGGAAACAACCTCCCAGCACGGTTCATGACTAATAGCAATCAAAATAGACTCTCAAAACATTGTACCACTTGAAGGATCAAATGTTAGACAAGATCCAGTTTTTGGAGAGCTAGATACCAATATTATTGCAGCCTTTTGATACTTAGAGGGGAATCTCTTTTGATGGAGAGAGGCTTTTACTAAGGTTTTTAAGTTACAACACAAGGGACAGTGGTTTTAAACTGAGAGAGGGTAGGTTTAGATTGGACACAAGGAATATTTTACAATTAGCTGATGGTGAGACACTATAACAGGTTATCCAGATAAACTGTGGATGCCTTATCCTGGAAGGACTCAAGACCATGTTGGTTGGTGCTTGGAGCAACATAACCTTTTGAAAGATGTCCCCATTCACGGCAGGAGTGATCTTTGAAGGTGCCTGCCAACCCAAAGTATTCTTTATGATTTGATGATGCAAGAGAGTGTTAGGAAGGTTGTCCGCACTTTGACCATACAGAGAGAAACTTAAACGGGAAAAGTCTCAGGAAAAACAAAACAAAACAAAACAAAAACCAAGAAACAAACTCCTACCCCAAAATATGAGGGAAAGAATAAAATTTGAATCATGCCCTGACCTGACTTCTCTCTTCTTATATTTTTACACCATGCACATCCTTTTAAAGCTAATTATCCAGTTTCTTAGGTAAACTTACTGACTGCTAATTTACTATGTATATTGTTAGGATTGATAATGCAAGTTGTAGTTGCAAGGCAGAGCCCCTAGACAATAGTAGATATGTCTATGTTTACTTCCAGAGCCAGAGAGCATATCTATTATGGAGTTCATTTTCAAAACCAGAGGCTTCTGACTGAATTTCTGTACTATCTTGCAAATACCACAGAATTGCTGCCCTGCAGGGACATTCAGGAAGTAGTAACCATGTAATCCATCACTCCCTACAGAAGCTCATATCCCAGTGCAACATTATAATGAGACTTTTGGTCCTCATTATAAAAAAGTAGATAGAAAGCTTATTTCATTTCTGTAAAATCCACCCTAATGTTAACCAGTCAAATTAGAGAAAAAAATATTAATAATAGCAGCACATTTTCCTTTGTGTATTATCATTCAGTTCCAAATTTTCCTTTGTGACCAGAGTTTCTAGATATAACAAAGGAGGGCTCACAGGGACAGAACAGCCCTTCCTCAGTTACCTTTTTGCCCAGGACTTCTAAAATGCAAATCTATGCAGGAGTGTTATTCTCATAAGGTGGTAGTTGGAAGAACTAAACTGCCCTGGGGAGAGAAAACATAATTTTGCATCTCTCATAATTTTGAACTTGCCTAGTACATAACTTCTGAAGGACTGACTGAATGAATGAAAACACCTTGATTAGCTGAGAAGGAAAGTAGATCTGCTTAAAGCTGCTACTTATGAAGAGAAATCCAAGTTGCAGCCCATTTCTTACCAGAGAAAAAAACAGAGTCAAAGGAACAAGTACAGGCAATTTTTTTTTGATGCAGCAGAATTTTCCAAATGATAAAGTGCACACTGCTTTGAGAACAAAGGCTACACAGTCAGCACCAGCATTTCCTTCGTTCTTCAGGAATAGCAGCCTGAAGTTGTTACTTAGCTCTCAGCAGACAGTCCTGAGTGTGTCCAAATGCTGGATAAAGCTAGAGAAAATAAAAAAAAACCCCAGATTTTATGGTGATTTTCAGCCATTTCCCCAAAATCAGTGTCTCAAAATTAGCAGCCAGTACTCTCCCACACCAAAAGAAATGGTTAAATTAAAGAAAAAAAAAAATCTGTAGAAAGAATGGTGAAATACAGGGGTAGTTTGCCCAGAAAGGTTGTGGAATTTCCATTCTTGAAAACTCAAATAGACACAGCCCTGATCTACCTCACCTAATGGGAATTTGCTTGGATTAGGGGCTTCCAGCCTCCAGTAGTCTCTTATTGTTCCTCCATGGAGATGTGATTCTCCTCACTAACTTCTTACAGGGCTGGCTGTGATAACAATGCTGAAAACATTCATCTTAGGATATGCACTGTTCAACAGACATTACGTGATGTAACTCTGCTCTATTCCCGTAAGGATTATGTTGTTTGTCTCCGACTGTCTGTCTGTGACATGGATAAAAAAAAGCTGAGATACATTGAAGTGCAGTGAAGTGGAAATTTGACCAATTTCAGGCAGAAACTTTAGTACCACTCTCCCTGGTTGCTTTGCATATCTTGAACAGCAATAAAAAAATATAATTAGAGATTTGAGCATCACAGACAGCATAATTTATGCAGCTAATAATACCTTCCCTTTGGCCTATAAAGATGCAAAAAGTATACAGAGGCACTGTAGTATAAAATTGAGGTGGGAAATCTCCTATTCCAATTAATTAGTTTTCATTACTAAGCACTAACCCAGCACAACTGCCTAGGTTAGGCTCTTTTGTGTTGGATGACCCACATCACCAATATATCAATGAAGGCTTTGTATATACAGCAACTAGTGATCAATCAGAATGGAAGATTTAAAAAAGAAAAAAAAAATTGTCATGCTCAGTAAAATTCCCTTTATCATTCTTCTCCAGGCCTTCTGTGTGCTTTCTTGCCAGTCTCTCCCTACCTTTCTTATCTTCCTTCCCGTTCTTCTCATCCAGACTTAGTCCTACCACTCCCAGGCTCAGCACTAAGAGGATTTTCTTCTTCATTCATTTAATTTTAGATAAATGTTGAATTGGGAGTTGTACATTACCCCTGATTCAGCTGTCTTGCTGGAAAGTCAGTGGGAGGCTTAGTCTGAGTTGCATGTGAATGGACTTCAGAGATACATGCTATATAACTAAAAGCTCAAGGGAGAAAAAGGCAGTTAAGAAAAAAAATGGGCTGTTACCATTGAGATGCAGCTTAAAGTGGCACCTGAGACATGTTTTTGCTAAAATCCTTCTCTGACTTTCTGAAAAGACTGCTTGAAGCAAGATACAGATAAATCTAGCTTTTCTGAAAAACTTGAGCTAGAAAACACATAGAAGTTGAAAGCTTTGAAATAAGTTAGGTCCTTACCAGATACAACCTGAAGTTAAACGTAGGTCCAAATCCAAATGTTGCAAAAGGGCATGGAATCAGAAATAAGGAATAGTGTTGTGGGTCCTCACCACCCATAGTAATTTACTCTGAGATCATAATTTCTTCCTTCTTTGTTTCTATGTGCTGTATGATTGCAGACATTCATATTTGTATTTGTTCCTAATAAATTACTTCGAGTTATATGTTAAAATACAACCCTTTCTTACATATCTTGACCCTATATCCCGCAATAAACTTACTTTCAGAGGCATCCAAAGATGATATATAATGTCTATCACAATGTACTGATTCAACTTAGAGCTTGTAGGCAGGATTTTTTTATCCTTAAAATAAATTCCATATTATTTTTACTGACATAATAGTAAATCTAAGTAAGGCTAAATTCTTTCTAAAATAACATTTTACAGGTTTTCCTCCAGTTGTCTAACTCGATCCTATCTGCAATGTGGAATTTTGCAGCTGCAGTGTGATTGCGTGTGGTGGCTGCTTTGACCAGAAAGCGGCAAGTTTCAAAGGGAAAAAAACCCCACATTCAGACTGGCATTCCAAAGCTGCTCTTAAAACTCACATGAAGATTGCTATTGCTTCAATTCAAAGACATGTAAAGTTGACATATAATTTTATGCTTTAAAAGACATTATTATTTTAGGAAGCTGACAAAACGTTCCTTTTAGGAAACTGGACAAAATTTCATACCTATTTTCTTTCAAAACATTATGAAATTCTTTAAAAATCAAGGCATACGTGACTTTCAAAGACAATTCAAGAGTAAACAACTTTTAATCATGCAAGTCATACAAGTTTTCCTTAAAGCGGTTGTAATCATAAATAAGGTTTCTTTTACTTATTTATACACATCTCTTGATTTTTATGTTAAACTGTTATTTGCTGGAGCACAACTTATACAATGACCTTACCTTTTATTTAGACTTTTACCTTTTAAACCTCAGAGCACTTTAAGAAATGCAATTTATATTGTTATTCCCAAAGTAGACTTGAAATAAACTGAATAGTGTCAGAATTTAAGTTTACATAGAAACAGTGGGGAAAACTTTGTTTGTTTGTTTGTTTCTAATTCCTGCCTGTAAAACTGACCCTCTAAGGTTTAAGTGCCCATATCTACCTGAAGATACAGTTCTGATACTGTTCACAATTGGGACTACAGCGGGAAAGAATCTCATCTTCTCTTGCTGTCATTTAAATGGCCGAAATTAAGTACTGGCAATGCTGAAAGTTTCTCAGGTATGAAGTTTAGCTTAGAACTGTAAGTGCAAGTGGAAATTGTTAAATTTTGCCTTTGACATGTCTGAAAATCTATGACATGTCTGAATGCCTATAAAGATTCCAATTTTTAAAAAATACCATTCATCTACTTTGTTTCTGTAGACTTTAAGAAGGCTAGTATTCTGAAAAGCAGGAACTCCTTATTTTCTAATGCTATAAAATGATGTATTTTATACATAATATGTGAAAATTAAATAAAAATGTTCATCTGAATAAATCTGACAGCATGACAGGAATCCTCTTCTTCATATTTAGGAATAGTGATATTAAAGATTAATTTACTTAGGGAATAGACATTGCCTGTTCCTTTCCCTGATAAACATGATCTCTAATCCTAAATCATATCTTATTCAAGCTAAATGTGTAAGGCAGCCAAAGCACATCCATTGTACTGTTTAATCCTTCACTGCATCAGAAGGGTTTCATCAAACTACTTTTTTGCATGTGATGGCCAGCACTTAAGGGTCACATCTGCTACCTTGCTGCCGGTGAGTGATTGCAACTCAGCTGACCTGGTCCCAGTTCCTTAGATGTGGAAGTTTGTGCGTCGATGCTCTAAGGAAAAATCTAAGGTCTCTGAGAAATGCTGTGACACAAGATTACTTGGGTCTGAGACTGCTGTCAACTGAATCAGGGTTCCTGGACTTTGAGCTGTACCAGCATAAATTGGGAATCTGGCTTCTTCTCTACTAAATGTGATGTATGGAGGAGTGCAATGGAGAATTAGTTCAGTGACAATAACTATCTAAAAAAAGTGTAAGGGGGAAGTTGGCATCTACTGCCATAGACACAGAGCTACACACAGAAAAAGATTATGTGGAGATATAAAACCAGCAAGAAATGATTGCTCAGCAGGAGCATGAAGCCATTTTGTAGTCTAACATAGGAATCTGTGTCCGATTACTCGACCGGCAGGGAGTTCAAGCAACCAACATAATTTAAAATAACACACACTCTAATGAGGCCCACAGAAACAGACCTGTCAAAGCAGAAAAAGAATCACAATAAGAGGGCAAGTCATCTTAGGAAAAAGTCATACATACACAGGTAGAGTGTTTTGTAAATGTAATAAAAATATACAAAAGGTGTAGATTACCACAAATTTTGTAGGTGTTGCAACTATAAGGCAGAGGATCCAAAGTCCTACTGCTACCACATAATACTTTTATGCTTCATCCTGCGTAAGTGGACTGCAACATGTAGGTATTTTGGCAAATTGAGTCTTGCAATGTTAAAAAGGCTTAGAACAAGATACTGGTTACCTATTTTTCTACCACTTGTTATCAGCCATCACACAGAGAAATCAGGCTGCCCATAAGAAAGCTTCAGAAAGGATCACAAGCATATGAAGGGCAACATATACTTCATGAAATTGATAGGTAGGCAACAACCAATGTTATTTCAGAGTGCAAAGCAAATAAGTATGAGCAAAACCTGATTTGGATTTTAGTATCCTGCAGAAAGGTAATCATAACTGTAACAGACACACTTGAACACAGCTTCTGCTAAGCGCAGAACAAAAAATCGATATCAAGGCATTTATACGCATCCATTCATCTGGACTGTAGCACAAAAATGTACTAAAACTAGTACTATTTTGCTTTGAATTCAATAAGGCAAATACTTATTTGAATATTTATTTTTACATAGATAAGGTTAAACAAGAAAAAAAATTAAACAAACAAACAAACAAAAAAACCCACCCCCAAACAAAACAACAACTCACACTTTTAACTTGCACAGAATTTTTCATAATTCTCAGCAAAAAAAACCCCACCCTCAGATGTTTCACAATGTGTGTAATGGTTTAGGAATGGTATTTCCCAATTTAGTGTTTCCACTGAAACACCTCAAACAATGCACCTCTAGCTCACTCACTCCTCCCTCCCTCCTCCTATGGCAGGATGTAGATGAGAATTGGAGGCACAAAAGGTGAAAAATCATGGCTTGAGATACGAATAATTTCCTGGAAACAGCAATGATTTAAGAAAATTAACAGTAACAGCAACAATATTGATAACAGAATGTACAAGAGAGGTGAACGATTCACACATGAATGCTTACCACATGGAAATCTCCCCCACACTACTGTGAATGGAAGAGACTCTTTTCCCCATCCTTAGAAAATTATGGGGGTCAAGAATAATTTTCATATTCTTAGCTTTCTTTGAATTCTACAGTACGTTTTCTCTGTGTTTACACCAAAGGAAAATCTGGCTTTTAGTCCAATAAAAGTCTTCATTTTTTCTAGTCACCACCTAGATTTTTATACTGTTGACAAAAATCCTCTTATCCCTGAAACATCATGTTAAAAAAAACTTCTTTGTCTTGAATGATATTTGACAGCTTTGTTTTTCTTTTTTCTTTTATATTGGATTGTTTCCTATTGTTCTTTTTACCTGCCTCTTTTGGTACATGCTAAATTCCTTTTGCTCACATATCTCAATATAGCTTGCTCTTTCTAATAAATCTATTTCTCTTTGGATTGTCTATCTATCTAGTAGAGTTAAAAGAAAATAGCAGTTAGTTCCATGAGCACAAAAAACTTCTAAATTTATTTGCATTTTTTGATTTAATTAATTTTTTAGTCAAATTACATATGAAAAACCTCAACATCAGAAACTGATAAAGGAAACAATTGTCATTCAAAAGGTGGCTTTCCACACATTTAATGTGAGATGAGTGTAAAATGCTGTTTCAATGGAATGTTAGACTTTCTCCTTTATTCAGATCTATGCTTTCACAAGACTGGTAGAAAATACAATTGAGACAAATGTTTAAAACTGATAAAACATGCAAATACAATCATATGTTTGCTTAAGCTTAATTTCCTTATGAAATCAAGGTCAATCTAACACTAACAAGAGTTTAAAATATTTTTAAATGCATTAAAAGTAATTTAAGTTCCAACTCCCTTATACTTGCTCTTTATATTGAAGGTTTGTTATTTCCAATGAAGAGAAGTCTTCGAATGCCATTCAAGTCATATGAAGTCCTACTGTACCTTGATTAACACACCTATGTAGGTATTGGCACATTCATTTTAACATATATTCAATTCATCTGTTAGCTACTTCCTTGAACTCAAACGATATTCCATTAACGGTAAAGATAAGAAAGAAATAGACATCTAGAGTGAAATTTTGCAACACTGCATACACACCTGCCCATTAAAAATGGAACTTACAGCCTTTATACTTTCTGAAGACCAATATGATAGAGAGGTTTCCTGAGAAGTTTTAAATTATTCAAAAAGTATCTCTTAAATATTTAAGGACATTACAAAATAAAAGTGGTTATCCACCTGAGCCCAATAAAATGACACAAGCTTCATTGCAGAGGCCAGGAATGTCACTGGAGAAAGGCAACTTGTTGGAAATTTAATCATGAGGAGACAGATAACAAGCTAATTTCAAGGAGGTGCCCACTTACTAGGCACTCCAAGAATTTTCAATTTACTTAAAATTGGAGGCCTGTTCCCACCACATATTCTATTTGTCTTTGGGACAATGCTGCATCCTCAAAGGAAACCACACAGAAATACCCACAGAAATACAATGTCCTGCTAAGTAAGGGTGTTTTGTAAACCTAGAGTAAGAAGAGCCTGTTGGGGCTATATTGTGCAAATATTGAGGCATATTGTGACACTTTTCAGTTGAAATATGGAGTCATTAGTAGATGATTACAATAAAGCTACCTCTTTTCCTGTGCTGATAGGGTTGTCCTATTTTAGAATGCAGTCAAAAAATTCCATCCTGCATCACAACACAGCTTTATTTATCTAGGAATTAGAAGTACTGAATTCAAGTATTAAGCCTGAGTGAGAAATATTACTGTTTTGGGATGACGCAAAAAATTGTTGCTTTGAGATTAAATATCAAATATAGGAAACAGTAATTTTGGTAAATTGCAACAAATTTAGGGCTCTAAGCAGTTCCAAACACTGCATTTTCTGTCTGTCTTCAGAAAAATCAGACAATTTAAATTGTTAACTGAATACTAGCCGACATACAGTCATGCACCCTACCCACCCAGGTTAACTTTAAGTAGAAAACATACAAGTGCAGTGTCTCCAGGAGGTCTGTACTGGCTACATAACTGGGGAAAATTCCCAAGCATTGTCAAGTGAGGCCCTTGAAAGGTCATTTTCCCCAGGGGCTACTTTTTCAGCAATAACTTTGTATTCATAAAAGTGATAGTGATGACTCACTGCTACACAGGAGAGAGTGGAAATGCTCCAACAAAACACAGAAGTGAAGAAAGGGGCGGAAATGTATATTAAGTACATCTTTATATTTATTTGTGAGCTTGCTAATTTTGTAGTAGGATTAAAATACTAATGAAATTGCTTACAGGTAGGATTGATGGATCTTGCATTACCTTAGATAAATAAAATATATAAAAGTAAACACATGCACACACCCTAATCAGTCGTGATGGAAACAATCACAGAGAAAATAACATTATATTGTCTGGTATAACTGCTAGGGTTAGTTCTTCATGAATCAACTGGTTTGCCTTAAGAAACATTTTTTGACTGAAATGCATTTAAAGAATAACTTGTGTTAAAGTTTATCAGTTACTTTATTGCATATTTCCCTTGGCAGAACATATTGCGATCAAACAATTTCTAGACTGCAAATTTTTCTACATTCTATATTTTATCTTTAGAAATTATTCATAATATTTGCATTACTCAGAAAAATGGTCACCAGGTTTTCTAAAATGCTGAAAGTCCAATTTTTTCAAGTCTAATTTGTTTCCATAAATCTGTTAGCTTATTTGTTCATTCCTGTGTCTTTTCATTCTGAGTTCCAAGCAACAGTCACATGAAAAAAGTGCTTTTGTCAGCTTTGGTCTAAATGTCGTATTTTAAGAGAGATGTCCCTCCTCCCTCAAATGGAATTTCTCACTATTTGTCTCAGAACTTCCTTCTCCAGCTTTAGCTCGCAACCCATTTCAAGTTTGTTAGCCATAATGGCTCCTTTTCTTTTCTGGTCCTTGCATCCATATGGATTTTTTACCTTACAAGACTTTCCATTAAAAAAAAAAAAAAAAAAAAAAAAAAAAAAAAAAAAAAAAAAAAAATCTGTGATTCTTATTTTCCATTTTGCTATTCTTTTAGGTGTTTGAAGAATACTTTTTACATCCCCATGGCTGCTTTAAGTCCATCTTTTAATGAAAGAGTATTGTTAGGAGTGTACAGAGTTCCCAAAAATTCTAATACCAGATAAAAACATCTTTCTTCTTGGAAACAAGGAACAATATCTGGAAAAAAATTACAAAGCCTTTAGTAAGCACTTCATAAAAGAGATTGTCATGACACAAAAGTAAATACTGTAAATTTTAGTAGCAGAGTATGTACCTTTACTGAATATTTGTCATGTGTAAAGAGGTAAGTAAATAAACCTGATATTAATGGAGCTGCAGATCAAGTGCTAAAAGGTATTTCTTACTTGTTGACATTTCTCTAAAAAATGGGTTAGTGAAATTAAAATGTGGAAAGTAGAAAGCATCAATACAGTTGACTTATAAATAAAAAGGTGGTGCTCACATCAATATCTAAAACAGATATTTACCATTATAAAGACAAATACAGATGAACTGTGTGCTTTAGAGACACTTGAAAAATGGACATGTCCTCAAAATCTTTGCTTCACAGAATCTGAGTTTGGAAGAGATCTCTGGAGAATCAGTACTGCAACTCCCTAGGGCTCAAGTCTGGGTCATCGACAACAAATTGCCCAGGATCGTATTTAATGAAGTCTCCAAGGACAGAGACATCACCACCCCTGGGCAACCTGTTCCAATGCTCAACGCCACTCAGACTAAGATTCTCCTTATGTTTAAATGCAAATTCCTACATTTCATTTCATGCCCATTGCCTCTTGTCCTGTGATTGGGTAAAACTGGGAAGATGTAGGTTTCATCTTTGCTCCCTCACACAGTGTATTCATACATGTTGGTAAGACCTTCAAGGCTAAACATTCTCAGCTGTCTTGTCTCTTTCTAGGACAGATGCCTCAAGTCTTTTATTATCTTTGCAATCCTTTACTACCCTCACTTACATATATTCATATCTTCTTTACACTTGAAAGCTGTTTTTCACCAGAAGATGATCTCTCTCATCAATCCAGTAAAAAAAAGGCACTCTTTAAGATATCTTTTCAAAGGTATTTATATAGAGCTAACTATAACTATAAGGAGATAATAGTACAGATAATCCTATGCACCTTCAGATGCTGGAACCACAAGTGAGCCCCTGATCCATACACTGCACACCCCATTCCATGGAAGAGGATCTGCACCCTTGGTCACTCAAGCCATTGTGGATTTTTTTCCTCTAAGCAAATAGCTCTATTGATCATTCTCAGTGTCAAACAGGAAGGATGCTCATGTGGCAACTTCTTGCCACTCTTCTAGATAAAGGCAAGTACACACAGGTGGTATAGTTGCCAGTACTAGGCAGGAGCTGCCTAGAAGATCCTCTATTACGATGAGCTGGATGAGTTTGTCCTGCCGCTATGGGGTTTGTGCAGCACAATACTGCACTGAAGACAAAACTGTTCAACACAGTCACTGATGACCTGGATGGTAAGAAAAAATGAACAGTCTGAAGACCACACTGGACATGCAGCCCAGCACAGGCCTGAGAATACTCAAATCAACTATTATGTAGTTTGCTAACTCTTTGATATACAATGATCAGCCAGTCAAATTCATTACAGACATCTAGAACTGGGCACAGCACTTCTTATCTGGCCTCTCTGGTAATGAGTACAACAGACAGATCACCTCCTTCAAATTGCTGGCATTTTTCCTACTGATATAGTTCAGGGTGTTTTTCGTCCTTGCCACCTGGATGCATTTCTGGCTCATGTTCAATTTTTTGTACAAGACCTTGCAGGTTCCCCTCTACCAAGCTACTTTCCAACTGGTCAGACCCCAGAATGTGCTGGTGAATTGGGTTATTCCTCCTCCCCAGATATAGCATTGTCCATTTCTTTGTTAAACTTGAGGTGATTCCTGTCAGCCCAATGCTCCAGCCTGTAGAGACCTTTCTGAAAGGCAGCACAACACACTGGTATGTCAGCCACTCCTCCCAGTTTTATATCCTCAGCACACTTCCTGGGTGTGCATTTTGTCCCATCACAATGTCAGCAGTGACTGTGTTAATCAGTACTGGATACTATATGGATCCACAGCTTTACTTTGTGCCACTGATTCTTTCATAGTGGTGTTAAATTTCTCAGTCAACCTAACTTGTTAACCTAACCTGTACTTCTGTTTGTCTGTATGAATGCTGTGGTAAACTGTGTCAAATGCATTACCAAAGTCAAGGTAAAGGGCATCCCCTGCTCACACCTCCTCCACACAGCCAGTCAGCTCATTCTAGAAGGCTATCAGGTTGATCAGGCAGGATTTCTCTTTGTAAAACCAAGCTGACTACTCCCAATCACTTTCTTAATCTTCATGTAAGACCTAAAATAAAAATTGTGTACAATGATTGAAAAGTCAAACACATCCAGCCACTACTGACATTGTGGACACTTTTCTATTTGTTTTCTAACTGGATTAGAGCAATGTCTGGGTGTTGTTTGTGTTACTACTAAAATAATAATAGTAATAAAATTTAAATTGGATCAGGTTTTCCTTTTTGACCATTAACTTGTCTTCAGTTTTCTCTCTCTTTAAAACAGGCAATATAACTTTCAATTAGCACAAAGAGATTTATCTGTATAACTGCTCTAGATGCTGTAGAATAAAGTCCAGTCTGCAAGGACACATGTAGCTCATTTCAGTAGCCCTGATCACTCACCCACTTGTGGACTTTGACAAATAGGTCAATATGCTGCAATAATATTAGATCTGAGAATAACCTCTGGGATCTGGATTTAGCAAAATTGCTGGTTGGTGTTATAAGAGGAAACATTTTTTAATAGTTTACCCTTGATGTCAGTCTGAACTTAGTACAGTATTCTTTCAAATTTCAATATTGTTCATTATTATGGCGTGATAAAAAAGACTCATTAAGGTTCCTTGACATGATACAATCATGGCAAAGTTAATACAGGGAAAAAAAAAAAAAAAAAAAAAAAAAAAGAAAGGTTTCTAACTTCAGTATATAAAAGGCCAGTGTCCCTTTCTCATTCATGGTTTGGGACATCATGAATCTCGCTGGCCACTTTCTCTTCTGAGCTTGCTCAGGCTTCAAACCACTACAGAGGACCTACAATTTCTTCAATCAGCAAAAATTCAACCTTACCTCCTGTAAGCAAAGCACATGAAGTCATAATGGGCTATTGCACTTTTGAAAATTCTAATTACACTTTATTCCTTAGCTTTTACTGTGTCTATGCTCTCCAAGAGAAATAAATATGTACTGTGACTACTGATCTTAATTCTTAATTGAAATTATTCAGTCTATATCATCTATTCTCACTGGAGCTTTCGAGGTGAAGCTCAGCAAACATCTCCAAACAGATGAAGAGCATGGTGTCCAAACAGCTGAACAAACTCTGCAGGTCTTCCAAGATCCAGTGTTTTACATGGTTTCAGAATGAAAACAACTTATCCCAGGGTCAGTTAAAAATTTTGTTATATTTTGAATCTATAGAAAACCTTGTTACCAGCTTCGTTGAGTCAAAGTATGGATTTTTATAATGAAATGTCATTAATTCTGCAAGTGATGATCCATCTTCTAATTTATTCTCTGTATCTTTCTGGAACAGTTAAAATTTCTTCTGATTAAATACACTGTGTATACTGAAAAGGCTAATATGACATTTCAAAAGTTAGCAATCAATATTATAATCATTAAATTAATTGGGGTTTTAAATAAAAGTGACAGAGAGTGGACATGTGAGCAGAGTTATCTCCTTCATTGATTTTTATTTCCTGACACTTTAATAAAATACTCACTGGTGTTTACTTGATTTATCAGAATTGCCTTCTGAACAAAGCCAAATGAAAAAAATTGTTGTTATAGTTATTGGTTTCTAGGAACAGAAACCAAGTAGAGTGAAACCTTTGTTGGTTGTAGTAGGGCAAAGGTGGACTGAAACTTCTTGTTAAGATCAAAAGTGGTTTATAATTTCCATTTAAAGTTTGAAAACATCTTGATACAATCACATTGCTAATTTAATTTGGAACAGTCATGTAAAAGTCTCTTGCATGGTGATCTAGAAGTTGCACATCTTCATTCAGCGAAGTCACATTTTACAAACTCAAAGTACCTTGCCTCTTATTTTCAAATACAATGAGGACATCCATACCTACCATGATTTGGGATTAAAAATATGTACAAGCTATTTAAATCCGTAACAAAAACTGAAAAGGAATTTTGCTTCCTACTGACATGGTAAGACAAGAGGTTTTCCCTTTTGATACAGCAACATGGTATTTTCACAAATAATTGGGCAGGTTTTGATGCCTTATAGGTATTGAAAGGAATATCAGTATCAGACCTCACTTAAAATTTTTGATGAAGGTGATGCAGTTCCCTTTTGCTTTCACCTTCACCCTGAGCTACTTGTAGGTTTTTATATAAGTATGGATGGCAAGACACACAAGGAACTTCCTCTCCCATTTTTCAAAACTGGAGTCTCAACATGTGGACTCCTCTCTTATTAATTGTCAGAGATATTTCCCCACTCCTTCAGAGCAGTAAGATTGTAGGACAAATATTTAAGCTGTTTTGCTAAGGTTTTGACCTATTATAGTGGATGAAGATGATCCAGATCCACTTGTCCATTCAGTGGTGCAGATTGGGCAGTTCTGCTGAACCAAAAAGCTCAGTGACATGTGGTATTTGGGAGGTGTCTGCCTTAGAAGTACAACAGGGAAGTACTTGTAAATTGTGATGTAGCCTTGAATAAGCTGCTCCTTGTTTAAAGTGTTTGGTAACAAACATATTTTGCAGCCGAAGAGCTATGTGAGTGTTTTACTTTGCAATATTCTGGTTCCCTTGTTGGGATAAACTACTCAGCTGAACCACCTTATTGCCTCATAAAACAGAGAAGCAATGCTATTATCGCTTAACTGCACCTGAATTCAGGCAGAACTACTTTGTTCAAAGAGCAGTAAACACTTGGAGTAAGTTGTCAAGTAAGGTCATTGGAGCAAATAACATAAATGAGTGCTAGGGATACAGGACATTTTCATGAAGGAGATTGAAGGATACAGCGATAGGAAGGGATTCAAGTAGGATGAACTGAGCTCAGGAAGGACTTATTTCAATGCTATTATTAAAATTATCCTTTTGTAGAAAGCCAGTAGAGGCTTTGTACAGAACTTATTCCTTATATGCCTTAAGAGCCTTAAGTAGGATCTAAGAGGTACAAAGCAACAAATTTTAGCCTGCAAGAAGAGGGCTTTGATCAATCCAATAACCATGAGAAGCATTGTATTCATGTCTGTGAACCTTTAGAAAAAGTAACTCTTTGAAATATTTTCTTAACACAGTCTGGTTTTTCACTTTTCACAGATTCCCAACTAAAGCCAAAAAAATCACAGAGTGGCTTCCCTGCAGCCACAGTTAACATTCAAGGCTATTTTTGTTACACAGTGACTACATGTGTTTTTCAGACTTTTATCATATCTTGTCAGAAATTAATCTCATAACTAGCTGGGCACTAGTCAGCAACCGCTCTACAAGGCATTATCTGCTCAGGCAAAGGCAAGTCCCAAAAAATCCTGAACCCTATGCTGTCAGACAGCAGAAACGCCATGGTCTTTTTGTGGCAATGGCAAAAATCAGATTTGCTAGGCTACAGCACCATTCCATAGAACAGGCATTAGATTTAATGTTGAATGCATACCAAATCTTCCAGCTTCTCACTTGAGCAGCACTCTTACTGTTCCATTCCCTAAACTCAGCACTGGTTTCCCTCCACACACCACAGCTTCCTTCTGCCATTCTTCCTACCCTCAAGCACACACATTCCCTTTAGTCTAAGCTCTGGGATCGTTCAAGATCTCTTAGCAGTTCTTTCTTAGTGACTGATTACCACCTGAGAAACCTTTTCAGAACCCATAATAACAAAGGAGCTTTAATGTTGTTCTGCACTGGCGGCAGGGAGAGCTGAGGTGGTGGGAGAAAGAGAGAAAAAGTGCAGCATTCTTTCTGAATCTCAGTAAGAGTAGCCGCAAAAGAAATGGTGTAATAGAATACCTGGTTTAGTAAGATGGAATGAAAAGAGTAATATAGATAACAGGTCAATCTTACATTCTTCAGATGCTGAGAATTCTGCTTTCTAATGTCACATCAGAATGACCCCATATGGATTTTCCCACCATGCAGTACACCTGCTTACACAGAGCTAGTCCTCTGTGTCATGCCACAGTGCATTTAATTTTCTGTGAAAGCCAGAGCCGTATACTTTTCCTGGCAGGTTGGAATGCTA